>NC_090066.1:485884-575884 GCF_038355195.1 Osmerus mordax
GCTCTGCCTGTCCCATGATGCTCTGCCTGAGAGACCACCTGCTGAGCCTGCAGGGGGCGCTGTGCCCGGCCCTCTTCCAGAGCGCCTGGCAGGGATTGGCCGAGAGGCTCGACCACTTTCTCTACCAGGACGTGAGTCACTCATAGCCTGACCACCTCTCCCACAACCCACTCTGATTGGTGGTTGGTGACGCTATCTATATGAACAGTGTATACTGTTTATTGGTGACATTATTTTCATTTAGCATTTAGACACTTTTATCCAAAGCAACATACATTTCCTGTGTGTAGTGACAATGCCCCGCCCCCAGGTCATCCTCTATAACCACTTAATGTGTGTTCTCACTATGCCCTGCCCCCAGGTCATCCTCTATAACCACTTCAATGAGGGCGGAGCTGCACAGTTACAGTTTGACATGACAAGGAACCTGTTCCCTCTGTTCGGACACTACTGCAAGAGACCGGAGAACTTCTTTAAACAGTCAGTCTGTGTGTTGGAGGAAGGAAAATAATAAGTGAGCTTACTTTCTCTCCTTAATCTCTGTCTACCTTCCCCCCCCCCAGTGTGAAGGAGGCGTGCATCATCCTGTGTCTGGGCGTTGGCTCCGCCCTCCTGCTCAGGGATGTCCTGCGACAGGCTGCCCAGCAGGAAGAGGAGGAGCCTGAAGGGGCGGGGCTTGCTGATGGACAGGCGGCGTCTCCAGTGGCAGCACTGAACGAGCTGGGCGTGTTCCGCTTGGCGCCCGGTGACGTCCTCATCCTGCTGGGCCTGAGAGCCTCCTGGCCCGGCCAATAGGAATGACCCAAACTGGACCACACTGACCAATCACAGCGCAGATGCACTAGCCTGATCATGGCCTGGTGTTTTCCCTGATGGACCTGTCCTTCCAGGGCCAGGCAGGCTGCTCAGCCGGGAGAGAGATATGGTCTACTAGCTTACTTTGTGACTATGCATTAATGAAAGCTGTTAATTTAAACCATGTTGTCGTGATTGTCCCAGCACCTGTGTGTGTGTGCGCTTGAGTGTGTGTGTGTGTGTGTGTGTGTGTGTGTGAGGGTCTGGAGAGAGCTGGGGAGGAGGAGACCGCTGTTTTAAGCTGTCAGACATGTTGGATGTAGTCTTGATCCCTGAAACACTACGCTCGTAAAGAAGGACAACAACGAATAAAAGGAAGATTTATGTCTTTAATGTTTATTGTTGTTTCTCTTAAGTGAGATCTCTAGATGGACATGACCCTTAACCAATCAGCTGAGCAGAGAGTCTAGCCAGCCAATCAGAGACTTTTCCTCAAGTATGGCCCCGCCCCCAGGGTTGAAGCAGCGTTCCAGATCGATCAGAGTCTGACCGCTCACCTCCACCTGGAACACACAGACACGATGAAGAGTGTGTGTACCTGAGGGAGTGTGGTCGACTGTAAGCCAGGCTTCAGGAGGTGTGTGTGTGTACCTGAGGGAGTGTGGTCGACTGTAAGCCAGGCTTCAGGAGGTGTGTGTGTGTACCTGAGGGAGTGTGGTCGACTGTAAGCCAGGCTTCAGGAGGTGTGTGTGTGTACCTGAGGGAGTGTGGTCGACTGTAAGCCAGGCTTCAGGAGGTGTGTGTGTGTACCTGAGGGAGTGTGGTCGACTGTAAGCCAGGCTTCAGGAGGTGTGTGTGTGTACCTGAGGGAGTGTGGTCGACTGTAAGCCAGGCTTCAGGAGGTGTGTGTGTGTACCTGAGGGAGTGTGGTCGACTGTAAGCCAGGCTTCAGGAGGTGTGTGATGGCAGAACAGCAGCTCCTCATCTTCTCTTGCAGAATCTGAAACACAAACACACTCCCATGATAAGGTACCAGACGTATGTCAATTTGTATGGAAGTGTTTGTGTAGAAGTATGTGTGTATGTAGTGTGTGTGTACCAGTACTTGTGTGTCGGAGGGTTCGGGGTGTCTCAGCTGCCTGGAGGCGGGGCTGGGGGCGGGGCTGGGGGCGGGGCTGGGTGCTGCTGGAGGGGGAGGAGCCAGGCTGACACCCACACATGCTGCACACAGCTGAGCGTGTACCACCCTCACCCTGACACAACAGACAGCATGGATCAGCCAATCAAACAACAGCATGTCAAAGGATCAAGGTATGCTTTCAGAGGCAGTGTGTGCATGTACCATACCTGCAAACTCAGAAGGGCTGAAAAAGGTGACACATATTATACAGATTCACATTGAACTAGGCTAACAACACAATTCGCTGATCTTATGTTAGCTGACAAGCCGACAAGCTTGCTTTCCATTATAACGTTAAACATGTCAACAACAACGTTCTCCATAAACGGCCTCTGCCTGGTAGTAGTAGCGTGAAAAAGCTGCAGCCGTTATCTTGATTGTGATTGGCCAAATGACTCGCGTGATGTATCACCAAAGATGTTTTATTGTGAAGACGACCGCAGTAGGTTTATCTCCCGTTTATGGGAAATTGTACCCCCCCCCCCCCCCCAAATAAAAACTTTTGTACCCGATTCACGTGGATGACATTTTCCCACATGGTGTGTGTGTACATGGTGTGTGTGTGTGTGTACATGGTGTGTGTGTACCTGTCCATGCTGAGCAGCTGCTGGCCACAGTGTAGAGGAGGAGCAGAGCGGCAGGAGACACCAGAGCTGCTCACAGCAAACAGCAGCAGCACCTGGGGACAGCACGGCGTGGGCGTGGACATGCGTGTGGAGGTGCGTGTGTGTTTATGCTTGTGTGTATGTGTGTCCTACCATGTCCTGGTTGTCAGGGGAGACCAGGGGGGGGCGGTACCACTGCATGCACAGCTGAGGCTTGTCAACAAAGCATTCTGGGAACTTCTCTCTGAGCGTCCCACACAACACGGGACTGATCTACACACACACACACACATACAAATATGGCTACTCATCCTTCACCCAAGTAGAAGTACAGATACTCATGTTTAAAAAGACTGGTAAAAGTTGTGCTGACTACACTTTTTCACTCAAGTTAAAGTAAAGAAGTGTGGGCTCTTACATGTACTTAATTAAAAAGTACTACCTGTTTTAGTGTCACGCTGGTAACTGCACAGTGTATTAACAATGTGAAATTGTTTGTAAAAAGTGTATTACTGTGTAATACAGTGTAATCACAGTGTAATAACAACATAATCACAGTGTAATCACAGTAACAACTGTGAAGAGATGGTATAGTACACACATCCTTCACTCAAGTGAAATACAGATACTCATGTTTAAAACCACTCTGGCAACAGTTACACAGACTATTTCGTATCTCCCTCATATATGCCACAGATGATCATGTCGACATCGCTACATAAGTATTAGTACTTTGTTACTTCCAATCTCTGCAACAGTGTAATCACATAATAAACGTGTTGTAACAGTGTAATAACAGTGTAATAGCAGTGTAATAGCAGTGTAATAATAGTGTAATAGCAGTTTAATAGCAGTGTAATAATAGTGTAATAGCAGTGTAATAATAGTGTAATAGCAGTGTAATAGCAGTGTAATAACAGTGTAATAACAGTGTAATAACAGTGTAATAACAGTGTAATAGCAGTGTAATAGCAGTGTAATAGCAGTGTAATAATAGTGTAATAGCAGTGAAATAACAGTGTAATAGCAGTGTAATAACAGTGTAATAGCAGTGTAATAGCAGTGTAATAGCAGTGTAATAGCTGTGTAATAGCAGTGTAATAATAGTGTAATAGCAGTGTAATAGCAGTGTAATAATAGTGTAATAGCAGTGTAATAATAGTGTAATAGCAGTGTAATAGCAGTGTAATAACAGTGTAATAGCAGTGTAATAGCAGTGTAATAGCAGTGTAATAGCTGTATAATAGCAGTGTAATAATAGTGTAATAGCAGTGTAATAGCAGTGTAATAATAGTGTAATAGCAGTGTAATAGCAGTGTAATAGCAGTGTAATAATAGTGTAATAGCAGTGTAATAGCAGTGTAATAGCAGTGTAATAGCAGTGTAATAGCAGTGTAATAGCAGTGTAATAATAGTGTAATAGCAGTGTAATAATAGTGTAATAGCAGTGTAATAGCAGTGTAATAATAGTGTAATAGCAGTGTAATAGCAGTGTAATAGCAGTGTAATAGCAGTGTAATAATAGTGTAATAATAGTGTAATAGCAGTGTAATAGCAGTGTAATAAGTGTAATAACAGTGTAATAGCAGTGTAATAATAGTGTAATAGCAGTGTAATAGCAGTGTAATAATAGTGTAAAAAGGGTTATGGTTACTGGAACTCACATCATATTAATACATTAATACACTACAGACACACTAACCCCTTTGGCAATTTACCCCAAAACACACATACTAACCCCATTGGCAATTTGGTAATTGGTAAATAGAGTTACTGTATAAGTGTGTGAGGTGTGTGTGTGTACCTGCAGGGTCTGGGGCAGCTGCAGCAGGTCTGGGGGGGGGCTGGGGGGGCTGCAGGCCTTCCTGTAGCTGGGCATGTGAGAGCAGAAGAAGACATGCAGCTGGAACAACCTCCGCTGGAGGTCTCCCCCTCTTGATACACACAGCAGCCCCTCAACACTCTGCGGACAGACTGAGACACACACACACACACACACACTCAAAATCAAGTGCAGCAGTGTGTGTGTGTGTGTGTGTGTGAGAGAGAGAGAGAGAGAGAGAGAGAGAGAGAGAGAGAGAGAGAGAGAGAGAGAGAGAGAGAGTGTCACCTGAGTGCATGGTAGAGCAGAGTCGGGACAGGTGAGTGTAGTATCTGGACAGCTGCAGCCAGGTGAGAAGGGAACACTTCCTGATGCTCATCCTGGACTCTGGAGACCCCCTGCTGGTCCTGGCCCCCTGCTGGTCCACCCCACCTGGGAGGGAGGGAGAGGAGGGACAAGATGAGAGGAGGAAGGAGAGATGGAGGAGAGGAGAGGAGGAGGGAGAGGAGTGCAGGGTACCACAGGGGTTGAGCAGGTCGTTGAGGGCGAAGCGAGGCAGGGTGTGGAGGGAGGTGAGAGGCAGGAGGCTGGATGTGGAGTTTGGAGGTCCACACAGCTGACTGGACCACAGCATGGCCCTCCACACCTACACAACAACAATCCCCATGGATACATACACTGTACATCATGTGTATATTGTTGTGTGTATATGTACATGTGTGCTTCCTCCACACCTGTACAGCAGCCCGGACACAGACCCAGTACAGCAGCATGTACCCTGATGCTGACACACCTCTGTTCATACTGGAGCTCCTCAACACCTGGAGCAGGACAGGAGAGGACAGGAGGAGTTACAGGAGACAGGAGACAAGAGGAGAGGGAGGAGGGGAGAGGAGGACAGGAGAGCAGAGGAAAGGGAAGGAGAGGAGGGGAGGAGAAAGAACTACCTTCTGTTTGCCAGAGTCCTGGGGTTGCTGGGAGGCGGAGCTACTGTGGTGTAGGTGGAGGTACACCAGCGCCATCTCCTGGTAACACTTACGCACCAGCCTGCACACACACACACACACACACACACATGTAAGAAACACACACACAGACAACCCAGGGATATATATGTATCCAGTATATGCACCATGCCTCGGTCCTTACAGCAGAGAGTGGCAGTGTTGCAGGGAGAGCTGGAGACACTCCAGGAAGGTCTCTAACACACGCTGGGCTGGGACGTCACCCAGCAGCATCTGGTACCTCTGCACCAAGCCTTCTCACACACACACACAGGATACACACACACACGCACAGTTAGATGGTCCGAGGGTAGAGCACCCCCCACCTCCTCCACCTCCTCCACCCACCCAGACAGTGCAGGATGTGTGTCTCCAGCAGCAGGTCCCTGGAGCAGCAGGACCTGGACAGCTGCAGGGACGACTGGAGCACCTCCTGAGCCTGCTGGCTCAGCTGCAGGGGGCCGGAGGGGCCCGGGGGCTGGCTGGGGGGGCCCGGGGGCTGGCTGGGGGGGCCCAGGGGCTGGCTGAAGGGGGCTGAGGGCACCATGGTCAGTGCCTGGGCTGCCAGGTTGAGACCTGGGGAGCAGTAAAGAGGATTACAGTAGTCTACACAAACTACATGCTGACGCTAGTGACAGTTACTTCATCTGTCAGTGTGTGTGTGTGTGTGTGTGTGTGTGTGACGTACCCAGGCGCGTGGTGATGGCAGTAAGCAGGGGCAGAAGGGGAAGGTAGATGTTGGAGGGACCTGGGGACAGGAGAACTCTGCCTCCCTCCCCCAGCGACACGCTCTCCCCAAACACCCTCAGCTGGGGAGAGGCAACACACAGACCCCTCAGCGCCACGCTCTCCCCAAACACCCTCAGCTGGGGAGAGGCAACACACAGACCCCTCAGCGCCACGCTCTCCCCAAACACCCTCAGCTGGGGAGAGGCAACACACAGACCCCTCAGCGACACGCTCTCCCCAAACACCCTCAGCTGGGGAGAGGCAACACACAGACCCCTCAGCGACACACTCTCCACAAACACCCTCAGCTGGGGAGAGGCAACACACAGACCCCTCAGCGACACGCTCTCCCCAAACGCCCCCCAGCTTAGAGAGTGGAGCTGTGTGTGTGAGTGTGTGTGAGTGTGTGTGAGTGTTTACCTGTGTGAGCAGCAGGCTCTGGGTGTGCCTGGCCAGACTGAGGTGGCCCTCTGCTCCCAGGTCCCACAGCAGAATAGCAGCCCTGGACACAAGCAGCACTGAGCCTGGACACAGGCTGGGCTGCCCTGACAACACACTCACCGCCTTCTACACACACACACACACAACATGTTATTGTGTGTGTGTTTGAGTGTGTGCATGTGTGTGAGTGGGTGTATGTGTGTGTGGGTGTGTGAGTGTGTGTGTGAGACCTGCAGCAGAGTGATGCTGTCTCCAGAGTGTGTGCTCAGTGTCGCCCCCTGCAGGAGAAGCAGAGCGTGTGTGTGTGGGTCTCCCCAGGACTCCGCCTCCTGAACACCCTCCTTCAACAGTCGGGCTGCCTCCACACTGCTGTCCACACCTGCTCACACACACACACACACACACACGCGCACACACAACACACACGCACACAACACAAGATTTTCATGTTTCACTAACTACAAGGGTAGTGAAACAAGAGTGCAGACACACACCCCTCCACACACACACCCCTGCACACACACAAACACACCTGCACACACACACACACCCCTGCACACACCCCTCCAGACCTGTGTAGATGGAGGCTCCAGGGGTGTGTGCCAGCAAGCTCTGGAGCAGGACCAGTCTGCAGCGCAGCCAGAGGGCGGGGCCTAGACGCTCACGAGACTCCGCCCCCTGGGCTGTTGTTCCAGGATGAAGGCTGGACACCTTCCCTCCCTCCTTCACTCCTGCCTGTGTAGAGGACACATCTGAATACTCTACACTCCTGCACCCTCCCTCCTCCCTCATACTGTCCTGCATGGACACACACACATGAACATCTGTAGCATACAGTCAACAGTGTAGTGTGTGTGTTGGAAGAGTGTAAACAGGAAGTGATGTTGCACCTGGTCACTCCAAGGCCTGCTGTATCCAGAGGGTCGGGCAGCCGGGGGGGCTGGGCCTCCGGGGGGCGGGGAGGCTGGGCCCCCAGGGGGTGGGGAGGCTGCAGTGTGGAGCATCTCCAGGGCTGCTACTGCCATGTCTGCACTGGGGGAGCAGCAGAATCAGGACTCACACACACACACACACATCCTCCCCCCTCCTACCTGGAGGCAGCCTGGCCTCACCCCCCCTCATACCTAGAGGCAGCCTGGCCTCACCCCCCCTCCTACCTGGAGGCAGCCTGGCCTCACCCCCCTCCTACCTGGAGGCAGCCTGGCCTCACCCCCCCTCCTACCTGGAGGCAGCCTGGCCTCACCCCCCCTCATACCTAGAGGCAGCCTGGCCTCACCCCCCCTCCTACCTGGAGGCAGCCTGGCCTCACCCCCCTCCTACCTGGAGGCAGCCTGGCCTCACCCCCCCTCCTACATAGAGGCAGCCTGGCCTCACCCCCCTCCTACCTGGAGGCAGCCTGGCCTCACCCCCCCTCCTACCTGGAGGCAGCCTGGCCCAGCTGCAGGTGCAGGTCTGCCAGCAGCAGCAGAGTGTCCACCTGTAGCTCCTGCTGCTCTGGGTCACCAGGGGTGCAGACCAGGGGCTGCTGGGAGTGCAGCATGCAGCCTGCCTCCCTCAGGAGCAGGGACTGCAGGAGGGAAGGGGGAGGAATCAGAAGAAGTAGCTCCAGGCCCCAGCTACCAGCCTCCCCACCTCCTCCAGGCCCCAGCTACCAGCCTCCCCACCTCCTCCAGGCCCCAGCTACCAGCCTCCCCACCTCTTCCAGGCCCCAGCTACCAGCCTCCCCACCTCCTCCAGGCCCCAGCCTCCCCCAGGCCCCAGCTTACCTTGACCTTGCCCAGGGTCAGGTTCTCCCTCTGCAGGTCCAGCTGTTTGGGGTCTCTACTCCTCCTGTCCGTGTCACTGGGGGGGGGGGCGGGGCAGGTTGGGGGTGCTGCTGGAGCGCAGCAACTTGGCCCTCCGGGGCTGGAGCACATCTGGACACACACACACATACACATACACAATAAGTGTTTGAACCAGCAAAGTGTACAGGGCTAGTTACCCCCAGGGTGGTGTACAGGGCTAGTTCCCCCCCAAGGTGGTGTACAGGACTAGTTACCCCCAGGGTGGTGTACAGGGCTAGTTACCCCCCCAGGGTGGTGTACAGGACTAGTTACCCCCCCAGGGTGGTGTACAGGGCTAGTTCCCCCCAGGGTGGTGTACAGGGCTAGTTCCCCCCCCCAGGGTGGTGTACAGGGCTAGTTACCCCCCCAGGGTGGTGTACAGGGCTAGTTACCCCCCCAGGGTGGTGTACAGGGCTAGTTACCCCCCCAGGGTGGTGTACAGGGCTAGTTACCCCCAGGGTGGTGTACAGGGCTAGTTCCCCCCCAGGGTGGTGTACAGGGCTAGTTCCCCCCCCCAGGGTGGTGTACAGGGCTAGTTACCCCCCCAGGGTGGTGTACAGGGCTAGTTACCCCCAGGGTGGTGTACAGGGCTAGTTACCCCCCCAGGGTGGTGTACAGGGCTAGTTACCCCCCCAGGGTGGTGTACAGGGCTAGTTCCCCCCAAGGTGGTGTACAGGGCTAGTTCCCCCCCAGGGTGGTGTACAGGGCTAGTTACCCCCAGGGTGGTGTACAGGGCTAGTTCCCCCCCAGGGTGGTGTACAGGGCTAGTTCCCCCCCAGGGTGGTGTACAGGGCTAGTTACCCCCAGGGTGGTGTACAGGGCTAGTTCCCCCCCAGGGTGGTGTACAGGGCTAGTTCCCCCCCAGGGTGGTGTACAGGGCTAGTTACCCCCAGGGTGGTGTACAGGGCTAGTTCCCCCCCAGGGTGGTGTACAGGGCTAGTTCCCCCCCAGGGTGGTGTACAGGGCTAGTTACCCCCAGGGTGGTGTACAGGGCTAGTTCCCCCCCAGGGTGGTGTACAGGGCTAGTTCCCCCCCCAGGGTGGTGTACAGGGCTAGTTCCCCCCCCAGGGTGGTGTACAGGGCTAGTTCCCCCCCAGGGTGGTGTACAGGGCTAGTTCCCCCCCCAGGGTGGTGTACAGGGCTAGTTCCCCCCCCAGGGTGGTGTACAGGGCTAGTTCCCCCCCCAGGGTGGTGTACAGGGCTAGTTCCCCCCAGGGTGGTGTACAGGGCTAGTTCCCCCCCAGGGTGGTGTACAGGGCTAGTTCCCCCCCAGGGTGGTGTACCTGTGTCCAGGGCCTCCGGCAGGGTGTGGATGGTCCTGCAGAGGGCCAGCAGCAGGTGAGCCTGGGCCAGGGGGAGGCGCTGGGCCAGTCTGGCTCCGTACAGCAGGCCGACCTCAGGGCTCACACCACGGTTCACCAGGTCCTCCAGTGCCTGGCTCACACACACACACACACATACACACACACACACGCACACACACACATACGGTAACCATGACTACCTGTATGATGGCACGATCTGTGGTAGCCATGACCTGCATGTTAGTATGTGGTAACCATGACTACCTGTAGGTTGGCAGGGTTCAGCAGAGTCTTGTTGGTGTTGAACGTCTTGATAGGCTGAGAGTCACATGGAGACAAACACATCATGTGATACACCATCGTGTGACAGTGTGTGTGTGATAGTGTGTGTGAGAGTGTGTGTGTGTGTGTGAGATAGAGAGACTACCCCAGTCTTGTGTGGCTCCTCCTCTCCCTGCGTCAGCAGAACAGCCTCCCTCACAGCCTGACAGAAGAGACCCAGCTCTGCCAGAACCCTCACCTGGAGCACACACACACACACAAAGCTTTGTTAGAACATTTACTTGGGCAACACACAGACACTCACTCACACAGACAGGCAGGCAGGCAGGCAGGCAGGCAGGCAGGCAGGCAGGCAGGCAAGCAGGCACAGACAGACAGACAGGCAGGCAGGCACAGACAGGCAGACAGACAGGCAGACAGGCAGACAGACAGACAGGCAGACAGGCAGGCAGGCAGGCAGGCAGGCAGGCAGGCAGGCAGGCAGGCAGGCAGGCAGACCTTCAGGATCCTTGCTGTGATGGTGAGGTGAGTGTCTCTGCAGAGCGTGCTGACTAGGTGCAGGTAGAGAGCCAGCATGGGCAGCACCTGCAACACATCAGTACTCTGGAGACCAGCCACTACACACACGCATGTCTGGACCATGATGTGTGTGTGAGTGTGTGTGTAGTGTGATATGAGAGTGTGTGTGTGTAGTGTGAGAGAGAGTGTGTGATGTGTGTGTGTGTAGTGTGTCTAGTGTGAGTGTACCGTGAGGTGTTCTCCAGCAGAGTACAGCCAGTGACAGAGGAAGCCCAGTGATGACACTGTGTCACCCAAGGGGGCGTGGCCTGGATCAGAGAAGAGCTCCACCCCTGGGATAAGCTCCGCCCCCACGCTGTAGGAGGCATACTGGAGGTCTGAGGAGGGGTGAGGGAGGGAGGCCTGCAGGAGACACTGGGGGAGGGGGGGGGTTATGCAGGTACAGTCAACCGGGGCGGGGGGTGTATGCTGAGTGTGTGTGAGTGTGTGTGTGTGAGTGTGGGTTACCTTGAAGAGTTGTGCAGACAGGAGACAGGTCTGGGTCCGTTGGCTGATGTTAGATGTCTGGATGAACCTGACAACAGCAGAGCACAGCTGTGTGAACACACACACTCACATATAACACACACGCACACCACACACACCACATTCAATCACTTCTTAGTGAATCAACACTGTGTGTGTGTGGTGTGTGTGTTGCTAGGAAACTGACTGAGCGATCTTGGCAGTGAGCACAGCGGCCTGCAGGCAGCCTCGTATCCCAGCATGCCTCAGGGTGTGGGCGTGGCCGGGCCAGGTGAGGCCGGCCCAGGTGTCCAGGACTCCAGACCTGTGCAGGGAGCCGTCCACAGCCCTGCTCCACGCAGCCTGCGCCGCCCTGCATGCACACACAGAAGGATGTTCCACAACTGTGCCAATAACTGATAAAAAGGCTGATGTGTCTGCTGTCTGTGTATGTGTGGGGCATGTGTGTGTATGTGTGGGGTGTGTGTGTGGCGTGTGTGTGTTCCAGAGTGCATGTACTGTATGTGTGTGTGTCTGACCTGTGGTTGCCAGTGTAGTAGTAGAGGTTCCCCAGCTCATGCAGAGCCTGAAACTTCAGAGACACCTCTCCCTGGGCCTCCATCCACTCTGGAACACACACACACCACACAAACACGCCACAAACACACACATTCAAATACAACAACTCCAGCTCCGATCCTTGTCCTGAGCTGACCCCCGGAGCACAGTGAGAGGAGGGTGGATGCAGAGTGAGCAGTTTGAGAAGGGTGCAGAGTAGGGCTGGTCCATATATATAGAATATTAGTGATAATATCGCAATAATTTTGACGACGATGTAAAATGTATACAAAATGTAAAGTTATATCGATATATATCAAATATCGTAACAATTTTGACAATATCGAGATATAATTTATTTTTATATATCACCTAGCCCTAATGCAGAGTGAGCAGGTGGACGTGTCCTGAGTGAGGTGAACGTGTCCTGAGTGAGGTGGACGTGTCCTGAGTGAGATGGACGTGTCCTGAGTGAGGTGGACGTGTCCTGAGTGAGGTGGACGTGTCCTGAGTGAGATGGACGTGTCCTGAGTGAGGTGGACGTGTCCTGAGTGAGATGGACGTGTCCTGAGTGAGGTGGACGTGTCCTGAGTGAGGTGGACGCGTCCTGAGTGAGGTGGACGCGTCCTGAGTGAGATGGACGTGTCCTGAGTGAGGTGGACGTGTCCTGAGTGAGGTGGACGTGTCCTGAGTGAGATGGACGTGTCCTGAGTGAGATGGACGTGTCCTGAGTGAGGTGGACGTGTCCTGAGTGAGATGGACGTGTCCTGAGTGAGGTGGACGTGTCCTGAGTGAGGTGGACGTGTCCTGAGTGAGGTGGACGTGTCCTGAGTGAGATGGACGTGAGGTGCGGCAGGTCTTACTGATGGAGCAGCAGTAGGAGGAGATGACGCTGGGGGTGTGGGAGGGGGGCAGGGGGGGGCGGTAGAGCGACCCCAGGAAGTCCAGGTCTGGGGGGGCCCAGCCGGGGGCCGAGGACACCGCCCCCCTGAACTCCACCCTGCCCTGAGGCCCCTGGGCCCCCCCCCCACCATCCTGGCTCCCCTCCAACACAGCTGAGAGAGGGGAGGAACATACAGAAACTTGAAGAGCACCTGTGTGTACTCACAGCTCTGTGTGTGTGTGTGTGTGTGTGTATATTAGTGTGTGTGTACTCACAGGTCTGTGTGTGAGCCAGCAGCAGTGTGAGCAGGGTCCTGCTGTGCTGGAAGGTGTTGTGTGTGTGTGTGTGTGTGTGACAGTCTCGCTCTACAGCCTCTCTGAAGCAGCGCAGGGAGTCCTCCACATCCAGGGGCACACGCACCACACACATGGCCCGGCGCACTTCTGAAACACACACACAGGAACACACACAGGCACACACACACAGGCACATACACACACATGCACACAGGCACACACACACAGGCACATACACACACATGCACACAGGCACACACACACAGGCACACACACACAGGCACATACACACACATGCACACAGGCACACACACACAGGCACACACACACAGGCACATACACACACATGCACACAGGCACACACACAGGCACACACACAGGCATATAAAAAACATAAAAATTAAATGTTTGTGTGTGCGGTGTGTGTGTACTGACCGGCCAGCTGCAGGGTCTCTAAGTCAGGGCTGCTGGGGTGAGGATGAGGGCTGCTGGGGTGAGGATGAGGGGTGCTGGGGTGAGGATGAGGGCTGCTGGGGTGAGGATGAGGGGTGCTGGGGTGAGGATGAGGGGTGCTGGGGTGAGGATGAGGGCTGCTGGGGTGAGGAAGAGGGGTGCTGGGGTGAGGATGAGGGGTGCTGGGGTGAGGATGAGGGGTGCTGGGGTGAGGATGAGGGGTGCTGGGGTGAGGATGAGGGGTGCTGGGGTGAGGATGAGGGGTGCTGGGGTGAGGATGAGGGGTCCATGCGCTCAGCAGCTGTTGTCCTGTGTAGCTCTTGCAGGTCACCTGGGGAGACGATTTCTCTAGATTACTGTATGGTGTGTGTGTGTATGAATGATGTGTGTGTATGAATGATGTGTGTGTATGAATGTTGTGTGTATGTATGAATGGTGTGTGTGTCTCGCCTGGTGTCCGGTGAGCAGGTGTGTCCTGGTCAGGTGAGGCTGGGGGGAGGGGGCGCCTCCGTACAGGCTGATCCTCTCCAGCAGGCGCCGCTGGGCGTGGACCAACAGAGGGGTTATGACCATGGTGTAGCGCTCCCTGGGACACACCATACACACACACACACCATACACACACACCATACACACGTCATACAAACACACAGCACGCTGTGTGAGCGAATAGTGTTCACTCACACTATTCGGACATGGTCTGCGAAGGCCTTTAGGCTTAGATTTAGGGTTAAGGGTGGGTTTAGGGATAAGGTTAGGGGTTAGGGAAGGAATAGTAATAGTGCATGTGTGTGTGTGTGTGTGAGTGTGTGTGTGCATGTGGGTGTGTGTGTGTTTGTGAGTGTGTGTGTGCGTGTGTGTGCGTGTGTGAGAGTGTGTGCGTGTGTGAGTGTGTGTGTGCGTGAGTGTGTGCGTGTGTGTGAGTGTGTGTGTGAGTGTGAGTGTGTGTGTGAGAGTGTGTGCGTACCGTGTGCGTGTGTTGAACAGCAGGGCCAGGTGGGCCAGGGTCTCCCAGCGAGCCTGCTGGTGCAGCAGCTCCAGGGTGTGGAGGAGCAGGCGGCTCAGCCAGCCGTGCCCCACCAACAGCTGCTCCTCCTGGGGGAAGGAGCTCCACGGGCCTTGGGCCTGAGCAGCCTCATACACAACCCACAGCTGCACACACACGCATGCACACACACACGCATGCACACACACACACGCATGCACGCACGCACACACACACAGGCAGGGAGGGACACAGGGAGGCAGTCAGACAGAGAGCACAACAAGTGTGCGTGTGTATGTGTGTGTGGGTTGTGTGCTGACCTGCAGCTGGTCCATCATGTCCAGCAGCAGGTCGGCTGCCAGGGCGTAGAGCGGGGTGAGGGCAGAGTGGAGCTGCTCCAGGGTCAGGGGGGAGGGGGGGTGCAGCACAGCAGACAGGCTGCAGGCCTGGTCCCACACACTGACACACACACTCTGCAGACTGATCCAGTGGCGGCCACGATGAGCCAGCACCTACACACACACCGTCACAGCACACACACACACAGGGTCACAGCACACACACACACACACACACACAGGGTCACAGCACACACACACACACACACACAGGGTCACAGCACACACACACACAGGGTCAGAAGAGTATAAGTAAGGGATAATACACGGCTACTTGCCAAGCAACGGAAATACGCTGGGGTTGATAAGTTACCGGACTACTTGTGGAGTGATACGAAAGACGTGAATCCGAGGCAAAAAGGCCACTTCCCTCGACAGCGGTCAATTATGCATAGCAACACACAAATATGGACAAATAGTTGACCACAGAACGTTGGGAAGCCCCATTCAAGTGAATGGAGCATTCTACAGCATTAGGAAGAGCCTTGTAAGAAGTGTATAGGGTTAAGGTTAAGGTAAGGTTAGGGAAAACTGGATTTTTGATGGGACTGAATTCTGACTCCCCACACGGATAGATGTACACAACACGAGTGTGTATGGTGTGTGTGTGTGTGTATATGGTGTGTGTGTGTGTATGGTGTGTGTGTGTGTGTGTGTATATGGTGTGTGTGTGTACCATAGCCCTTCTGAGGTGCAGAACAGCCTTGCTGAGGGAGTCGTGCAGCAGGGAGGCGGAGCGTCGCGAGGGCTCGCTGTGATCTGATTGGTTGGTCTGAGCCATGCGAGGAGAGTCCGTCTCACTCTCTGCTGTGATTGGCTCCTCCTCCCCACTGGTGGTCATACCTAGGGTGGAGAAAACACAAACATTTTCTCTCCTTAGCTCTCTATATCTCTCTCCATCTCTAACTCTGACCCTCAGTATCCAGTATGTCCATGTCTCTCTCCATCTCTAACTCTGACCCTCAGTGTCTCTCTGTCACCTGGCTCGTTCTCCCTGGTCCTGTGCAGGGGGTTTCGTGGGGCAGAGCGTGGTCGAGGCTGGGGGCTGGCAGAGGGGGGCTGGGGGCTGGCAGAGGGGGGCTGGGGGCTGGCAGAGGGGGGCTGGGGGCTGGCAGAGGGGGGCTTGGGGCCCCATTGCACCAATATCCCACTCTGGTACAGGGAGAACAGGGAGGGAGGCAGCTGACTGTAGCTGCAACACACACACAAACACACCATCAGCTTGGATACTACATGTGTGTGTATGGTGTGTGTATGGTGTGTGTGTGAGTGTGTGTGTACCGGTAAGGGCAGCTGGCTGCGAGGCTGAGCTCCAGGTTGTGTCTGAGCATGCCCAGGTGGGCGAGGCCCATGCTCAGGTTGGCATGACAACGCCACAGCCACTCCTCAGAGCAGACTTGGCGGAGACGGCGTCGCCGCTGGTAACCAGGCAGCAGGGGGGGCAGCTGGGCCAGCAGGGTGTCTACTGCCCTGATCTCCCTGGATACACACCATACACACACACCATATACACACCATACACACACACCATACACACACACAAACAGGGTTAAAGTCTGGCATAAAGTCATAGGTCACAGACCTATACTGGGGGATAAACACATAAATGCAGAGGGGTGTACTAGACACACAACACACACACACCACACACCCACACCGCACACACACCACACACATTCACCTGTCAGTGTTCTGTGTCTTGAGACCGCTGAGCAGCTTCCTCTGCAGGAACTCCCTCTTCTTCTTGTCTGTCCAGATTGAACCAGACTTCTTCTACGAACACACACACACACTCTCAGGCAGGAGATGATGTGAGATGATGAGATGATGTGAAGGATGTGAGGAGGGGTGGGGTGTGATGGGGCAGAAGGTGTGAGGGGTGTGTGGGGTGTGTTGGGGCAGCAGGTGTGAGGGGTGTGTGGGGTATGTTGGGGCAGCAGATGTGAGGGGTGTGTGGGGTGTGTTGGGGCAGCAGGTGTGAGGGGTGTGTGGGGTGTGTTGGGGCAGCAGGTGTGAGGGGTGTGTGGGGTGTGTTGGGGCAGCAGGTGTGAGGGGTGTGTGGGGTATGTTGGGGCAGCAGATGTGAGGGGTGTGTGGGGTGTGTTGGGGCAGCAGGTGTGAGGGGTGTGTGGGGTGTGTTGGGGCAGCAGATGTGAGGGGTGTGTGGGGTGTGTTGGGGCAGCAGGACACACCTTGTTCTCTGTGCAGGAGGAGAGCTTCCCCAGGCCTCCTCTGTCCTGGAGCTTCTTAGGACCTGCCAGACACTCATCCCTCCTGGATACACACACACACACACAGAGATACACACAAACAGAGAGACACATCGATTTAGTCAGTCAAACATACACAGACACACAGACTTCCAAACATCTGTTCACACACCCCCTCACACACCTGGTGATCCAGGTGAAGACACCCCCCTCACACACCTGGTGATCCAGGTGAAGACACCCCCCCTCACACACACCTGGTGATCCAGGTGAAGACACCCCCCCCTCACACACCTGGTGATCCAGGTGAAGACACCCCCCTCACACACACCTGGTGATCCAGGTGAAGACACACCCCCCTCACACACCTGGTGATCCAGGTGAAGACACCCCCCCCTCACACACCTGGTGATCCAGGTGAAGACACCCCCCTCACACACACCTGGTGATCCAGGTGAAGACACCCCCCCCTCACACACCTGGTGATCCAGGTGAAGACACACCCCCCTCACACACCTGGTGATCCAGGTGAAGACACACCCCCCTCACACACCTGGTGATCCAGGTGAAGACACCCCCCTCACACACACCTGGTGATCCATGTGAAGACACCCCCCCACACACACCTGGTGATCCAGGTGAAGACACCCCCCTCACACACACCTGGTGATCCAGGTGAAGACACCCCCCTCACACACCTGGTGATCCAGGTGAAGATGTCCTGGCCCCACTGTGTCACTAGACACAGCTGCTCCTCCTGCAGGCTCCTCTGCAGCAGCAGCACCGCACATTCAAGGAAGCACGCCTTCCTCTTGACCTTCATCACTGAGCACACACACACCACACACACACACACCACACACACATACCCACAGGCACACACACAGGGCTACGTCTCAAACATTAAACACATCTCCATATTCACATACATACACTGGCATATATGAAGAACTGTATGGGTCTGTGTGTGACTGTATTGAGTGTCTGTACATATGCATGTGTCTGTGTTTAGTTTGTGTGTGTGTGTGTGTGTGCATCTACCCTCCTTGTAGCAGCTCTTCAGGGGGCAGCAGGACAGGGTGCTGTACAGCAAGACTGGATCTTCCTGGCCTATCAGCTCATGGCTGTGAGACCCTACACACCAACATCATCATCATCATCATCACAGCTACACCAACAACATCATCTGTGTGTGCGTGTATATATATGTGTGTATGTATATGTGTGTGTGTACCAGAGCTGGCTCTCTTCCCCTCCAGAGCCCTCAGCTGCTCGCTGGCCTCCTCCCCGACCCCTCCCCTCCTGGGCAGCCTGTCTGTCTCCTGGTCTCTCCTGGGCAGCCTGTCTGTCTCCTGGTCTCTCCTGGGCAGCCTGTCTGTCTCCTGGTCTCTCCTGGGCAGCCTGTCTGTCTCCTGGTCTCTCCTGGGCAGCCTGTCTGTCTCCTGGTCTCTCCTGGGCAGCCTGTCTGTCTCCTGGTCTCTCCTGGGCAGCTTGTCCGTCTCCTGGTCCCTCCTGGGCAGCCTGTCTGTGTCTTGGTCCCTCCTGGGCAGCCTGTCTGTTTCCTGGTCTCTCCTGGGCAGCCTGTCTGTCTCCTGGTCTCTCCTGGGCAGCCTGTCTGTCTCCTGGTCTCTCCTGGGCAGCCTGTCTGTTTCCTGGTCCCTCCTGGGCAGCTTGTCCGTCTCCTGGTCCCTCCTGGGCAGCCTGTCTGTGTCTTGGTCCCTCCTGGGCAGCCTGTCTGTCTCCTGGTCTCTCCTGGGCAGCCTGTCTGTTTCCTGGTCCCTCCTGGGCAGCTTGTCCATCTCCTGGTCCCTCCTGGGCAGCCTGTCTGTGTCTTGGTCTCTCCTGGGCAGCCTGTCTGTTTCCTGGTCCCTCCTGGGCAGCTTGTCCGTCTCCTGGTCCCTCCTGGGCAGCCTGTCTGTGTCTTGGTCTCTCCTGGGCAGCCTGTCTGTTTCCTGGTCCGTAGCAGAGATCTCACTCAGCTCCTGCAGCAGCCTCTTGCCCATCTCCATCACAGGAACAGCCACACAGGACAGGCTCAGAGTCCTCAGGGCCTGACACACACACACACATATATATACACACACACATATATATATACACACTAGAGCCTGACCGATTTACCGGCGGGCCGATATTATTGGCCGATATTAGGCATTTTCCAAACTATCGGTATCGGCATTTATAATGGCCGATAAATAAATATAAAAATAAAAAAAACGGATGAAACACCCTTCAACCATGTTATGAGTGTCAGCGTTGCATAGTTTGTCCACCAGAGGGCACTCTACAACGTCCCTGTTGGCAACACTCGTGTTTAGAACGTCACAAACCATACAACCAGCTGATCCAGCCAGAGTCGGGCAGAGTGGAAGGATATCTGCTTATGTTTTGTTACGCGTTTCTGGATTATTATTATTTATTTTTTATATATATATATCGGCCGATATATCGAAATATCGTATTTTTCAATCACCAAATATTTGTATCGATATCGGCCTTAAAAATCCTTTATTGGTCGGGCTCTAACACACACACACACATATATACACACACACATATATATACACACACACACACACACACACACACAGAACCCCCGCTCACCTTGGAGAGGTAGTATGTGATGCAAGCCACCATGTGCAGCAGGGACTCAGAGGTGGAGGCAGGACGCTTCAGCTTCAGCTCAGGGGAGATCTCCTGCAGCACCACCAGACACCTCATCAGCACCTGCAGCACACACACACACACACACACACACACAGTACACTACAAGTGAGGCTCAGGTGTTCCAGGTGGGGTGATCTAGGTGTTTGTGCTCCAGGTGAGGTGTTCCAGGTGAGTGTTCCAGGGTTACCTGCACCACGGGCTCTGCGTAGATCTGGTGGAAGATGAGCGGGGCCAGGAGGCCGTAGCAGCCCACCACGGCCTGCAGGGCGGCGCTGTCCTTGTTCAGCCACAAGCTCACGTCCATTGCCACCTGCAGCCTCGCACACTCCGCCAGACGCAACTCCTAGGGGGGCAACAAGTAGTTAGAAAGTCCCTACCTGACCCCTGGCCCCAGTACAGAGGGCAGAACTGCCTACCTGGCCCCAGGACAGAGGGCAGAACTGCCTACCTGACCCCAGGACAGAGGGCCCTGGTCGCTGAGAGCATCGCAGTGCAGCGCCCCCTCCTGGATGTGTGTCTCTGTCTGCATCATGATGGAGGTGAAGAACAGCTGGAGGAGGAGAGGAGAGGAGAGGCGCACAGTCTCCATACACAACCTGGGCGAGGAGGGGGAGGGAGAGGGAGGGAGAGGAGATTATTAGGAAACACTTTAGAGAAGTGTATGTAAAAAGGGCTATACAAATAAATTTGATTTGATTTGATTTATGTGTGTCTCATTGTGTGTGTGTGTCCTGACCGTGTGTGTGTGTGTGTCCTGACCGTGTGTGTGTGTGTGTGTCCTGACCGTGTGTGTGTGTCCTGACCGTGTGTGTGGGAGGCCCCCAGGCCTGTTGCTGCCCCCGGCCTGCTGGGGGGGGTCCTGCAGGGTGAAGTGGCTCCACAGCTCTCCACAGGCTCTCTTCACCAGGGAGCTGTGCCCGGTCTGGAACGCTGCCTGGGGAGGGGAGAGGGAACCACAGAGAAATACACACCACATTTGAACTAGGATGTTCCTGTGTGGACCAGGTGTTACCCGGTGTGCCCTACCTGAGCCAGGTGAGCCCAGATGGTGAGGAGGGCCAGGGGGGGGGAAGCCAGCAGGGGCCTGGTGGTCTCTCCCACACCCCCCCCCAGCAGGCTGCCATGGCCGTCCCAGGCTGCCACTGCAAACACATACTGCTGGTTGGGCTCCAAGCCATCCACCCTCAGCACGCACTCTCCTAGTGCTGGTACCTGGACACACACACACACACACACAGTGCTGAGCCCAGAGAGGGAAGACAGACAAAGAGAGAGAGAGAGAGAGAGAGAGAGAGAGAGAGAGAGAGAGAGAGAGAGAGAGAGAGAGAGAGAGAGAGAGAGAGAGAGAGAGAGAGAGAGAGACAGACAGACAGACAGAGAGACAGACAGACAGACAGAGAGACAGACAGACAGACAGAGAGACTGACCTGGTCTCCAGTGCCCACCAGGAGACAGTCTCCCAAACGCACCTTCAGGTTGACACCCTCTGCCTCTCGACCATAGATACAGTACCAACACACCTAGAACACAGAACCAACACACCTAGAACACAGAACCAGACTGGCAGCCAGCACCAGAACTAGGGATGGGCGTGGTTAATCGAATATCCGGATATCCTAAAGTAAATTAGTATTCGAATACTTTTTTCGAATACTTATGAGCATAGTTATATCCAAAAACGTTTTTTTAATGAAAAACCCGTCGCGTCGTGGTGTGAATTCTAATAGTTAGAAATGATGAAAACCATCAAAAAAAGGTATGCTACGTGACCCTGCGTTCTGCTGCGAATCTCCTTTCATTTCATTTGGCGCTACAAGAAGCTTAGTTTCCTGGCTAAGCAGCAGGTACCTCGCCGCAACCTCAGTTCCTGCAGAGTCGTTTCTACGCCGGCCTGCTCGTATATCGACTCCGTACTCGCCTCTCCCCTGTTTATATGCTAATTTTCCTGAATAAAAATGCGTATGGCTAATGCAGTTGTGGCTTTTTTTTATTTTTTTACCAGTAGCCATGTAGAGCTAGCATAATCGGCTATTTATGTTTACATTGTGTGGTGGAGCACCGTATCCTAGGATTCCGGTTCCAAGTTAATATCCAAGTTAATATGCAATATTTCTCCATGTGTGTCTTTCGTTTTTATCGAGGATAGCCTACCCAATGTGTTTAATTTCGTCCAATGTATTTTTAAAAACTTTTTATTACACAATAGCTCAGCGCTATTCCGCCAATTTAAGAGCCTATACGTCTGAAGACGCAGCGTTTTTTCAAGTTCATTGTCTTTTCGTCATGTTGATAAATTGATCTTTCATTTGTTTTCTTTATTCAATCCTTATTTAATCTAATAGTTTAACAGTCCCAATTATTGCCAGAATGTTTGGTGGTTCATGTGTTTACTGTATGCTTTGCGTCATGTCAGGCTAATTACATAACGGAACCGCATTAATAAAAATAGATTATCCGGATATTCGAAAATAATTTCGGATACTATTCGAATAGTGAAATCAGTTCAAATCTCCATCCCTAACCAGAACGTAGCCATGTGAGCGTGTGGTCACCTCACCTGCTGTTCCAGGGCATAGGGGGCGGGGGCGAAGGTCATGGAGTGATTAGTCCGGGAGAGGAGGATGGGAGGAGGGGGAGGCCTGTTCTTCTTCTCCTCTTCCTCCATCCCTCCATCCCTCCTCTCCAGCCCTGCTCTCCGCTCCTCCACCCCTGCCTTCTCCAACTGCAGCACCGCCTCCTGCAGAACACAGGGGGGGGGGGGGCAGGGAGGGAGGGGAGAGTCAGGAAGGCGGTAAGTCAGGGAGGGAGGGAGGGATGAGGCAGGTAGGGGGGGAGTCAGGGAGGGAGGGAGGGAGTCAGGAAGACACTGACAGAACAGTCAGTTCTCCTGAGGGTGTAGTGTACAGTAGCGGTGCTGGTCTGACCTCCAGGAGCCTCCGGGTGGCGCTGTTGTCCTGGTGGTGCCTGTGAGCCAGCACAGCCTTCTGGACGAGGAAGAGAGCCCTGGAGACACGGTTCTTCTTGATCTTCTCCAACAGGGCGCTCTCTAAGAGACATGCAGGAGTCACACAGGGACACCTGGCGTTTCAGAATCCATGCTCTCTCAGGGAGACCCACCCTGCTCCTGGAGAATGGTGAACCTACAGGAGGGTATCTCTCCAGGAGCAGGGTATCTCCAGGAGCAGGGTATCTCCAGGAGCAGGGTATCTCCAGGAGCAGGGGTGTCTGGTAGGTCAGGACTCACCTCTCTGTGATGCTGTCTCCAGTACCTCCACACCAGAGGGCCGCAGAGACCTCCTACTGTCACCACACTCCAGCTCAGCTGGGGAACACACACACACACACATAAGCTGTAGATGATCATATGGGCCTTGGAGGTCCCAGTCTGTGTAGCTCGTAAAGCAGTCACAGTTTTCACATCCTAACACAAGCTGTCAGGTACCTGGGCAGGTAAGGATCAGCTTGAGGGAGACCCTATGTTGAATAGCCAGAAGTTCCACGACTTGGTCCATAGGAACAAGAAACAGGCAGGTATTCTTCAACACTTCTGTCTCCTCTCCTCCTCCTCCTGCTGTCTCCTCTCCTCCATCTGTTCCCCCTCTTCCTCCTCCTCCCCCTCCCCCTCCTCGTCCTGCTGTCTCTCCTGCAGGCGAGCGACTGGCCATCCTTTTATATTTCTATCAAGCCAGAGAGATGCAGGTTAGAACAGGAACAGACCAGGTTCCCCTTAGAGAGATGGGGAGCAGGGAGACTTCAGATGTGTGTGTCTGCAACTGTGTGTGTCTGTAACTGTGTCTGTACCTGTGTGTCTGTAACTGTGTGTGTCTGTACCTGTGTGTCTGTAACTGTGTGTGTCTGTAACTGTGTGTCTGTAACTGTGTGTGTCTGTACCTGTGTGCCTGTAACTGTGTGTGTCTGTAACTGTGTGTCTGTAACTGTGTGTGTCTGTACCTGTGTGTCTGTACCTGTGTGTCTGTAACTGTGTGTGTCTGTAACTGTGTGTCTGTAACTGTGTGTGTCTGTACCTGTGTGTCTGTAACTGTGTCTGTAACTGTGTCTGTAACTGTGTGTGTCTGTAACTGTGTGTCTGTAACTGTGTGTGGCGCTGGAAGAGGCACCTGCAGGAAGGCGTTGTCAGCGATGGCGCTGCCGTCGGCAGGCATAATGGCGGTCCAGCCCTGGACGATGCCCTGCAGACCTTGCTGCACCAGCACACACACGGCCTGGAGACGCTCCTGAGTGGAAGGGGCCTGAGCAGTGATGTCATCGCTGGAGGCTGCAGCAGAGATCACACATGAGGACCTGCTGTGGTGTGTGTGAGTGTGCGTGCGTGTGCGTGCGTGTGTACCTGTCCTGGGCCTGCTCCGTGCTGGAGGCTCCGTGGCGTGGGCGCTGCTCTCCAGGACAGAGGCCAGTCTCAGGGTGATCTCTGCCTGCAGCAGAGGATCCCACTCCCCCAGACCGCACACACACACCACCTCCCCCAGCCAGGACAGCACTTTCACCCACTACACACACACAACCATGAAGAACACACACACAACCATGAAGAACACACACACAACCATGAAGAACACACACACACATCACCTCCCCCAGCCAGGACAGCACTCTCACCCACTACACACACACACACACACACACAACCATGAAGAACACACACACACACCACCTCCCCCAGCCAGGACAGCACTCTCACCCACTACACACACACACACACACACACAACCATGAAGAACACATACATAATGTGTGTGTTTTGGGCCTACCTGCTCCAGGTGCTCCAGGCCCCTCAGGAGGTGTGTGTGGGTGGTGTTCTGGGCTGTCTGGAACACGGGCTTACACCTGGCCCACAGGTACAGTACCAGGTCCAGGACAAGGTCTGCATCAGGCCGCACCCTCTGCAGGGGCACATGGGGGGTAAGCACACACACACACACGTGCACTCACACACACACACACGTGCACTCACACATGTGCACTCACACACACACACACACGTGCACTCACACATGTGCACTCACACACACACACACGTGCACTCACACATGTGCACTCACACACACACACACGTGCACTCACACACACACACACAAGTGCACTCACACATGTGCACTCACACACACACACACACACGTGCACTCACACATGTGCACTCACACACACACACACGTGCACTCACACACACACGTGCACTCACACACACACGTGCACTCACACATGTGCACTCACACACACACACACGTGCACTCACACACACACACACACACGTGCACTCACACGTGCACTCATACACACACACACACACACGTGCACTCACACACACACGTGCACTCACACACACACGTGCACTCACACACACACGTGCACTCATACACACGCAGGCAGACACAGGGAAGGTGGGGGAGAGAGTCTGACCTGACTGGAGTCACACACACACACGTGTAGGGTCTGAGCCAGGACCAACAGCTCATCACTCATACACCCCCCCAGCCCGTCCTTCTCTGCACACACACACACACACACACACACACACACACACACACACACACAGTCAGATGAACACATGGAAACAAAGAATCTGATAAACAGACAAACACCTGAATCCAACCTCAGGTATGAACTACATCCTCCTGACACAGAGCAGTGTGTGTGTGTGTGTGTGTGTGTGTGTACCAGGTTGGTCCTTGTTGTTGAGGTGTTTGTGAGATGACAGCAGGCGCTCCATGGCCTGCAGCAGAACCAGATCCAGCTGTGCTGCCCTGAAGTCCTGCTGCCCCAGGGTCTGCACACACACACACACACACACACACACACACACACACACACACACACATACACAGATACACACACCAGAAACATAGAATTATGTGCACAGTCTATACAAACAATTTGTATAGAGTAGGGGAGTCAGGTGGCTGAGCGGTTAGGGAAGGGGGCTAGTAATCAGAAGGTTGCCATTTCGATTCCCGGCTGTGCAAAATGACGTTGTGTCCTTGGGCAAGGCACTTCACTCTACTTGCCTCGGGGGGAATGTCCCTGTACTTACTGTAAGTCGCTCTGGATAAGAGCGTCTGCTAAATGACTAAATGTAAATGTATAGACTACTGGCCAGGGTTAAAGTTATCTTGGTGACTGACAGACAAGAAGTTGTAAAGGTTATCATGGTGACTTACAGACAGGAAGTTGTAAAGGTTATCATGGTGACTTACAGACAGGAAGTTGTAAAGGTTATCATGGTGACTTACAGACAGGAAGTTGGAAAGGTTATCATGGTAACTTACAGACAGGAAGTTGTAAATATTATCATGGTGACTTACAGACAGGAAGTTGTAAAGGTTATCATGGTGACTTACAGACAGGAAGTAGTAAAGGGTATCTCTGTGACTTACAGACAGGAAGTTGAGCAGATGGTCAGACAGTGTACAGAACGTGTCCCACTGTTCATAGCGATACAGCAGCTTGATGAAGCTCACTGCTGCCTGCACAGACACTCTGTTCTCCCCTGGAACACACCCACACAGTCAGGTTTGAAATATATGGTCAGGGTTACTAGGTTAAGGTCAGGGGTCAGGGTAAGCACTGACCTGCCACAGCCAGCTCCAGCAGAGAGGAGGAGGTGCAGAGTGAACTCAGACAGGAAGGCAGGCTCTCATCCCGCTCCTTCTCTATAGATCCCCCCTTCCCTACACACACAAACACACCATGAGTGCCCGTGTGACTGACCAGACAGCAGCATCTATGTGTGTGTGAGGGAGTCAGTTGGCTGAGCGGTGAGGGAGTCGGGCTAGTAATCCGAAGGTTGCCAGTTCGATTCCCGGTCATGCCAACTGACGTTGTGTCCTTGGGCAAGGCACTTCACCCTACTTGCCTCGGGGGAATGTCCCTGTACTTACTGTAAGTCGCTCTGGATAAGAGCGTCTGCTAAATGTCTAAATGTAAATGTAATGTAAATGTGTGTGTGTATAAGAGTATGTGTGACTGTGTGTGTGACTGTGTTAGAGAGTGTGTGTCTGACCGGCCAGCAGACTGGCCCCAGCAGCCAGCAGCTCCAGGACCACCTCCTGGGCCTCGGGCTCCTCAGGCAGGCCGCTGTGCAGGGGCCGGCGGGGGCGCTCCCCCAGGGCCTCCAGCACAGCCAGCAGCTGGGCCGCCGCCCCCTCAAACACCTCCCCCAGCACCCGCTCTGTCGCTGTACGAGGCCACGGCATCTGTAACGTGTTGCAAGATCATTATCGGCAGTGTTGTTATACAGCACAGGAAAGTGTAGCAGCAAGGTTAGAAGGTTAGTTACCCCCTGGATCTCCTTCAGAGTGCTCTTCAGCTTGGGCCTGAACATGCCTTTAGGCTTCCTCCGGGGCTCATACACCGAGCGCCTGAACACCATGGCTGTCAGCTGCACACACACACACACATACACCTTCAGTCAGATGGTCACAGAGTCTAGAGGGGGACAGAGAGTCTAGAGAGGGACAGAGAGTGTAGAGAGGGACAGAGAGTGTAGAGGGGGACAGAGAGTCTAGAGGGGGTCAGAGTCTAGAGGGGGACAGAGAGTCTAGAGGGGGACAGAGAGTCTAGAGGGGGACAGAGAGTCTAGAGGGGGACAGAGAGTCTAGAGGTACCTTGATGGTGGCTTCCTTGTAGGCTCTCTGGGTGTCTGGGGAGGCAGGAAAGCCAGTCATCTCCTCCAGCCTGCCCAGCTCACTCACCTTGCCCAGCGCCCCCCGCGCAAACACCTGCACACAACACTGCTGTGAGGACACACACACACACTGCAAACACACACACACACACACACTGCAAACACAAACAAACACCTCGGCCTGCAGGCCATCCTGGCTGTGGTAGTAGCAGTGGCAGACAGCACAGTACAGGGTGGACCTCCAGGGCAGGAAGCCAGCGGTCGCCAGGGGAACGGATGTCTCCAGACACACACACGCCCACAGCAGATACTCTAGAGTCTGGGGGGGGGGGGGGGGGGGTTCGACCACAGATTTTAATATATGCACTATACTATGTTCTACTGGGCTGTACTTTACTGTGTTCTACTGGGCTGTGCATGCTCTAGTTCCCCCAGGGGGTCTGGTACCTGTGCAGTTTGGTTCATGGACATCAGGTGACGACAGATGTTGTAGATATACAAGGAGCCTGGAGGAGAGAGGGAGACAGAGGAGGGGAGGGAGAGGAAGGGAGGGATAGAGAGGGAAAGAGAGAGACAGAGAGGTGGTTAGGGGGGTTAGAGTGACAGTCTAACAGAGCTCATGTACCCCTTCCCACCCCCGGGTGCAGAGCTACCGTTGTAGACGAGCCAGCAGAGGTGGTCATGTGGCAGAGCGGCCTGCATCATCACCCGGATGAAGCCCAGCAGGGCCAGCAGTCTCTGGACGCCCTGTGGGCCAGACTGGATAGCACCCTGCTCCTGCTGGAAACAACACTGGCAGCAGCCCTGCAACGCCCGGAACTACACACAGGACAGGAGAGGGGGAGGAGGAGGAGGAGGAGGAGGGGGAGGAGGACAGGAGAAGAGAAGAAAGGTGAAGAAGCATTATGTAATCATATTCTCTCTCTACTCTAGCACACACACAGTCTCAGCCTCTCACAGTGAGCTTGGCCCGGTCTGTGTCAAAGCCATCTGGGAAGAAGCAGGTCTTGAAGTGCTCCACGTCCTGGATGTCTGCTATGCTGCTGTTACTGACCAGCTGCAGGTAGCGCCCGTAGCCCTGCCACAGCGCCAGCCTGTAGAACTGAGCAGAGAGACACCGTTTAGCTGGTCTGTAGCGTTGTGGATACAAGGGCAGTTCTGGAAACCCCTTGTGCCCCCCCTAAATGTAGAGTCTGAAATTATTCTGTACTTATTCAAACCTTTATTTCGAACAGAAAATCGGCTATATGCAGCATATAATTTTCGTAGTAGGCGGTTGGAAGTCGAGGTTTGTACTTGTTCCATATATCAAAGATACTTTTGGCTCTGTGGTAGAGAGGAGAGAGAGGCCGTTAGCTACATTGATTGGAAACATCCACAGACACAGCGACGGTTACAAGAGCAACATCTGCTAACCAGCTAGCTAGCTAACCAGCTCGAGCCAAAGTGAACTGTACAGTCATAAAGTTATCTTCTCACCCTCTCGAGTACGATTTGTGGTCATAGGTAGGCAAATTACTGACTCGCTTCATTAACGACATAAACTCTTTAATGTCGCTATCAAAAGCAGAAATTACGGGGTTTCTTTTATCAATTTCCCCGTAAAATGACGCCGGTAAGTTTTCCATTTTAACGAAGAAAACCTCAAGCTAGCTACAACATTAAGCAACAAACTGTTGGGGTAGGAACAGGTGGTTGTCATGGTAGCAACGCTCAAACCTGGCGGGTTGCCAGGTTTGTTTCCAGTATCCCCTATTCAGGGACACGTGAAAATTACGACACAACACATTGAACCAGTTGCCAGGTGATAGTGAATCTCCCCGACAAAATTACTGGATTCTCAGAACGGGAACGTCTTATCAAGGAATATTGTTAGAGCTAGGTGTATTGAGTGATCATTCCAGTAGGTGGTACTAAAGCTCTTCTGCCAAAAAAGCAGGGAAACGTTGACTGTGGGATCTCCTGTTTTTATTCACGTTACCATGGTCCCTGATAGAAGCTACTAGTAGGCAGCCACAGTGCGCTCTCTGCTGCGGTTGGAACTGAAAAGTCAAAAGGGCACGAAGCTGTTTTTCAACAGGACAGCCAGCCTCGCAGTTAAAAAGCTTTTTCATTCACCAGCACTTCCTTTAGCACAGCCAGAGATCGATGTAGCCTTTTAGAAAACAAAGGTGATGAAAGGTTGAGTGTGGTGAAAGTCAATGAACCAGTGCGGCTTTCATCCTCCGGGTCCCCGACTGAGCGCCGCTTTTCTCTCCTGCGGGAGCGTGGTGCGGACCAGTCCTCCACTCCAAGTGGAAACTGATGTTTGTCGACCGAAAAAAGAGAACAAAAATCTAGCATGTCAATAAAAATATTCAACAGTGACATTTATCTTTTAGTGAGAAATATGTATAGTCTACTGAATAGCAGATATTAATTTCATAACTGGCCCTGGGTTTTATGTGCAAACGGGAGGTGTAAGAATCCAGGAAGGAAGACTGTTCGCTTCCAGTGTCAGTCGCAAAGAAAGTATCTCTTTGTAATACAATTATTAAAGAAAGAATAGTAGGCTAGGCTACTGATCACTGGACTAAGGTCTCGGAAACAGGGGTAGGCTACACAGTCGTCTGTAAACGCATGTTACTGTAAAGAGAAGATTTAAAGGAAATAACGTACTTTAAAAAGTAACCGTAATGAGCCTCACAGAGGTCTTTGATGAAGATTGATTTTCTGAATGAAGCTTCTTAAGATGTTCTTCCCACAGGACACTGATCACAAGCAGACAGACAGGAGAGACAGGAGAGACAGGAGAGAGAGAGACAGGAGAGACAGGAGAGAGACAGGAGAGACAGGAGAGAGAGAGAGACAGGAGAGAGAGAGAGACAGGAGAGACAGGAGAGAGAGTGGGATAGTGAGAGGAGGATTAGGGGGTAGAGGGGAAGGGAGGGAGGGTGAGAGAAGGGGGTGAGAGAGAGAGAGGGAGAAACGAGAGTGAAAGAGATGTGGAATACTGAAAGGACAGTCTAGCCTACTTCAAAGGAGTGCCTGGGCGATTTTATATTAGTTTGCACCTTCTGAAACCCAGTGTGAAGGTGTGGACTGAGCCAGGCTTTGGTAGTCACCTCTGATCTACCTGTCTGTCTCTACCCTCTCTGCCTCACCTCTGATCTACCTGTCTGTCTCTACCCTCTCTGCCTCACCTCTGATCTACCTGTCTGTCTCTACCCTCTCTGCCTCATCTCTGATCTACCTGTCTGTCTCTATACCCTCTCTGCCTCATCTCTGATCTACCTGTCTGTCTCTATCCTCTCTGCCTCACCTCTGATCTACCTGTCTGTCTCTATCCTCTTTGCCTCACCTCTGATTTACCTGTCTGTCTCTATCCTCTCTGCCTCACCTCTGATTTACCTGTCTGTCTCTATCCTCTCTGCCTCACCTCTGATCTACCTGTCTGTCTCTACCCTCTCTGCCTCACCTCTGATCTACCTGCCTGTCTCTATCCTCTCTGCCTCACCTCTGATCTACCTGTCTGTCTCTATCATCTCTGCCTCACCTCTGATCTACCTGTCTGTCTCTGCCTCCAGGAACAAGGATCAAACCAGGTTTTCAGGTCATAAGCACTTTCTTACCTCTCACTTTGATGTGGCCTGCATCTTTTGGCGCGTACTGACAGTAGCAGAGACATGAATACACAGCAGCTTCATTCACTCATGCTCTCAGATGTGTTACAGCTGCGTGTGTGATCGGAGGGGAGCGGGAGGGAAGTGGATAAAAGCGTCGGCTAAATGAATGAAAGGTTGTGAAAATGAAGGTGGAGTCGCTGTGTCCAGCTGTTAGGAGATTCAGCTGCCAGTCTATTAAACATTTACAAAAATAATTGCCAACACCTTTATCATGATAAACAGACGAGCTACATACAAACTGTGCATATAGAAAGTGGAGCAGAAAATCAAGAATCAAAGTTCAACAGTATTTCGGTGGTCAGAGTGGACTGGCTGTCTGAGAGTCTTCAGCGCATCCCTGCGGTGTCGATCCTGAAGGAGAGCCTTGCTCAGAGTGGTGAGAGGGTCGATCCTGGAGGAGAGCCTTGCTCAGAGTGGTGAGAGGGTCGATCCTGGAGGAGAGCCTTGCTCAGAGTGGTGAGAGGGTCGATCCTGGAGGAGAGCCTTGCTCAGAGTGGTGAGGGGGTCCATCCTGGAGGAGAGCCTTGCTCAGAGTGGTGAGGGGTGACCCCACTGCATCTCTGTGCTTCAGACATCACTCAGTAAATAATGAATGCATGTGAAAAGGATGGATAGAGATTATTAATATATGACAGTCGGACTAGATGGAAGTTCCAGGTTGTGTAATAGTATCTGTTCAGCTGTGTAGGTCAGGTCTCTCACAGTACAGACCCTCTGGCTCTTGTAGAAGACTTGTGGCAGTTTTGCAGAGATGAGGTTAACCCTTAACAAATTACTTTTTAGGTTCAAAGGAAGTTTGCCTTTGTCGTCCCTCTTTCTGTCTCTATCTTTCTCCCCCCTCACACTCTCTTCCTCTCTCTCCCTCTCCCTCTCTCTCTCTCTTGTTTTGGCTCTCACTGTTCCCCTCTCTCTCTTTCTCACTCTCTCGCTAGAGATAAAGGGCTTAACTCTAGCTGAGAACAATAACCAGCTTTCCATACTTGTTATCTAACTTGACCCTTCATCTCCAACAATCAATTATTTGCTGGAGTAATCCTTCCCCTCAGAGACATTGCTGTCTGGAGAGACGGGGGGGGGCAGGGGGGGGCAGGGGGGGGCAGGGGGGAGCAGGGGGGAGCAGAGACAAGGAGGGTAAGGAGCAGGCCGAAGGGGGATGAGGAGGGGGGTGAGGAGGGGGATGAGGAGGGGGGTGAGGAGGGAGATGAGGAGGGGGGTGAGGAGGGGGATGAGGAGGGGGGTGAGGAGGGGGATGAGGAGGGGGGTGAGGAGGGAGATGAGGAGGGGGGTGAGGAGGGGGATGAGGAGGGGGGTTTTAAAGGATTTGACATTTCACCAGAGCGTGGAAAATTACTCTGAGAAGTGAAATCGATCATGACTGATGTGATTCTGGCTGGTGTATTGGTTATCGTTTGGCATTGTTACACAAAGTCCCCAAGACATTCAGGCTTCATTGATCAAAAATGATCAGAAACGTTCTTCTCGTGTTGAAAGGCCGTCATGAAAACAATCATCCTTCTCCTCAGCTCCCAGACAGAAGGTTGCCCCCAACAGGAGACTACCCTAAGACAGGAAGTTCCCCCCAAACAGGAAGTTCCCCCCAAACAGGAAGTTCCCACCAGACAGGAATTTCCTCCTAGACAGAAAGTTCACCCAAGACCAGAAGTTCATCCTAATCTGCAGGTCATGGACTTCTCCTAGGAAGCAGCAGTGGCTTGGACAGTCATGTGATCACACACTGACGATGGCTTAGGCCGAAACACGTCTGTGAAATAAACTGGTCAAAAAAAGCAATGAGACAAGCTTGAGAGTGCGGTTTTTTACTGTAAGTTAATAGTCTTTTTCACTCGCACCCTAAATCGCCTTTATTTTGGAAGTAGAGCGCGCCTATCCTTACAAATACAGTCATGTGATCACCATCCCTGCTTCTGGTTATGTCCTCTAACTTCAAGGTAAAGTTCTTCTTTGGTCTTGCGTGTTTTGTGTTCCCCTGCAGAAGGTCAGAAGTTTATCACTATCTTTTAAAAACATCCCGTTCTGCTCTCGGCTTCCACACGCGGCACACTGGCCTCGTCCCAGCTGCAGCCTGCTGGCTGGCCACTGTCCTTGAGCAGTGCAGTCTGGGTAATTGCTGCCATGGGATAGGTTGCCATGGGAATATGATAGACTTTCAGGGATGAACAGTTCTCTGGAGTGGAGGATAAGAGTGGGAAGAAAGGAGAGGGGAGGGGAGGAGAGGAAGGGAAGTGAAAGGAGAAGAGAGAAAGAAAAAGTAGAAAAAGGTAATTTTCAAGTCTAGTTAAAACCAGTTGTGAGAGACCAGCTTCTCCAGCAGGAGGACAATGGCTGGTCATGTGTCACTACACGCCCATGAGTCTAACAATATCTTCCTGTTACAGTTAACAAACGACAGGCCATTCCAGGGTGTAGCTAACTAACAATAGCAGCTCCATGTCGTTTAATCCCTCAGTGAGGATAAATATGTTTAGCATGAGCATAACACTACCTAAGGAATAGCTTCTCCCTTTGTGTCCGACAGGGTGGAGTTAGAAAGGATAATAATAGGCCTGTAATGAATGGACGTGGTGTGTTTGATTTGTTACCGAGGGCCGCAGGACCAGACAGGCAGAACCAGAGCTTGAGATCTCGGGGGTGATGAATGGGGGTGATTAGTTTTCAGGGATTATCATAATCACTATTTCTATCTCTCTCTATATATAATCCTCAATTTTACTATCTTATATCTTTCCTTCGATCTCTCTTCCCTTCACTTATCTCCCTGTCCTTCCTGTGTTCCCAGTCTCCCATGTAATCTCTCTCTCTCCCTCTCCATTCCTCATACCCTGTTCTCTCTTCACTTTTATTCGTCCTTCAGTTCAACAGATATTTGTGTATATTTCTTTGAATGTGCGTGTTTGTGTGTATATGTGTATTTATTTCGTCTGTGTGTGTGTGTGTGTCTGCGTGTGCGTGTATGCGTGTGTATGTGTGTGAGTTCCAGTAAGGGCACATGTCTGTGTAGGTAGTGTTGCTCCAGACACACCTTTCACCCTCACAACCAATTAGAGCACAGAACTGTAGCGCCTGTCAATCACGGCCGCCATGGTGACATGGGTCAGGACAGCAGAGGGCGTGTCCCAGCTGCATCCTGGTGGTTCATTAGCCCCGGGGTTAGACAGACAGGCAGGTAGACAGACAGGCACAGACCAAGACACCTTTGAACACACTGCAAAATAGAAATCTTTATTTTTTCCTGGTTGTGAACAGTGCAATCACATCCACCATACCTACCACTTAGTCACAAATCTGCTCAATGGTGACATCATCATTAAGGGACAGACTGTAGTACTGGACTGTTCTGACCACAACAATACTAATCTGCTCACTGGTGACATCATCATTAAGGGACAGACTGTAGTACTGGACTGTTCTGACCACAACAATACTAATCTGCTCACTGGTGACATCATCATTAAGGGACAGACTGTAGTACTGGACTGTTCTGACCACAACGATACTAATCTGCTCACTGGTGACATCATCATTAAGGGACAGACTGTAGTACTGGACTGTTCTGACCACAACAATACTAATCTGCTCACTGGTGACATCATCATTAAGGGACAGACACGTCTATGTTATCAGGTACTGATGGGACAGTGTAGATAACTGGGACTGCACCACTGTATTCTACTGTACAGCACGGTAAGAACACAACTCTAGTGGGCTGCATTAACAGCACACAGCACAGGGGGGGTCATAGTGGGCTGCATTAACAGCACACAGCACAGGGGGGGGTCATAGTGGGCTGCATTAACAGCACACAGCACAGGGGGGGTCATCACTGCAGAGACAGAGCACTGCTTAACACAACACCCTTTACTACCTTCATTAGAAGTGCTAATTCTAAAACCCCACTTAAAGTGCTCAGATAATGTACTGTATATTACTTCATTTTTACTTTATCTAGTGTTTAAATCAAAACATTAGTTTGACTGAAGATACTTCTCATGGAGGTTCCTCTCCGCTCTTGTAGTGTATGAAACAGGGGGAGGCCCTCAGGCAGACGGCTCTGTGGCCCTCAGGCAGACGGCTCTGTGGCCCTCAGGCAGACGGCTCTGTGGCCCTCAGGCAGACGGCTCTGTGGCCCTCAGGCAGACGGCTCTGTGGCCCTCAGGCAGACGGCTCTGTGGCCCTCAGGCAGACGGCTCTGTGGCCCTCAGGCAGACGGCTCTGTGGCCCTCAGGCAGACGGCTCTGTGGCCCTCAGGCAGACGGCTCTGTGGCCCTCAGGCAGACGGCTCTGTGGCCCTCAGGCAGACGGCTCTGTGGCCCTCAGACAGACGGCTCTGTGGCCCTCAGGCAGACGGCTCTGTGGCTCTGTATTGCTGCCCTCACAACACCGCTGTCCTGCCCTCTAATGATCAGCAGTTTAGGACTAAACTTCACTCGCCATCATTGAAATAGTTTCAGTCAACAGTTGACAGAAAACATGGAGAATCTGTATCTCTGCATGGCAGCGTCCACCAGCTCAGCAGGGTCAGAGCGCTCATGTTCTCTCCAGGGTCCAGCAGACCTGCACCTCCTCCAGAGTCACAGAGGTCAGCCTGGTAAACCTGTTCCTCCTCCAGAGTCACAGAGGTCAGCCTGGTAAACCTGTTCCTCCTCTCCACCTGTGGCAGCCTCCAGAATGTGCCTCGCTCCACTTCACATCTATAAAATATTCATGATCCATTATAGTGTATAAATAACTTCACCTCCAGCTAGAACGCATTGGGCTGGCCCCAGAGCAACATTGTGTGTGTGTGTGTGTGTGTGTGGAGGTCGGTCCAGGTTGGAGGGGATAAGAGAGAGGGCAGCTGGGTAGCAGGAGGTTTGAGATCCAGAAGGAGGAGGTGTCTTGTCCAGGGCGTGATCTTTACTCTCCTCCTCTCCCCTGGCTCCTCCTCTCCTCCTCTTCTCTCCTCCTCCTCTCCCCTGGCTCGTCCTCTCCTCCTCTTCTCTCCTCCTCCTCTCCCCTGGCTCGTCCTCTCCTCCTCTTCTCTCCTCCTCCTCTCCCCTGGCTCGTCCTCTCCTCCTCTTCTCTCCTCCTCCTCTCCCCTGGCTCCTCCTCTCCTCCTCTTCTCTCCTCCTCCTCTCCCCTGGCTCCTCCTCTCCTCCTCTTCTCTCCTCCTCCTCTCCCCTGGCTCCTCCTCTCCTCCTCTTCTCTCCTCCTCCTCTCCCCTGGCTCCTCCTCTTATCTCCTTGGCTGCTTCTCTTGTTGGACGTATCTGTGCCAAAACACATCCATTTATCACTGCTACCCTGGTTAGCACTATGCTAACATGAACCAGTACATGAAAACGCCCCGGTTGGTTCAAGAACATAAATGGTGGTGGTGATGCAGGTTGTCTCTTTTAAAAGACAAGCCTGAAGGAAGACAGAAACACTACATGCTGCCAGAGTTTTCACTTTACACACACACACAAACAAAACACACACACACACTCTGAACATGAGCCATGGAAGGAAAGGCTGGTACAGCAGGTGTCTGTGCGTGTGTGTGTGTGTGTGTGTGTGTGTGTGTGTTTGTGTGTAATTGGTTGGGGCTGCAAACTCTGAAATTGGACATGATGGGGTCCATGTGGCTCCCACCTGTCTGCCAGGAGATGGGGTCACACACACACGCACACACACACACATGCACACACACACACACACACACACACTCTCTCCTGGAAGGTGTGACAGTTGTCATATTAGTGTTGTCTAACTAAGACAGATGGACGAGATGAGGAGATCCTGAACGCTCCTAGGAGACCACAGATGAGGTTAGGCGGTCTCATACAGTAGCAGAGTAGAAACAGCCCCTGACTCACCAGGCGCTGGAGGTGAGGAGGCCGTGAGGGGAGGGGGGCGGGGCCTCCTCTCCCAGGCTGTGGTGGTGGTGGGGGGCCTGGGGTGGGCACGGGGGGCCCAGCCCCGCGCCGCTGAGCCTCCCCAGAGGTGGCTGGGTGTCCATGGTGGGGGGGCAGTGCCAGTGGCTCCGGGCCTGCTTCAGCCAGCGGCCCCCCAGGCCCCAGCGCTGCAGCCATGCCCGGCACACCTCGTAGTTGATGGCAGAGTAGTAGAGGAAGTCCAGCGCCAGCAGGACCATGACGAAGAACCCGTAGATCCACACCCCCACCAGGGCGGTGTAGTTACTGAGGGGGGAGGAGGGGGAGGGAGAGAGAGAGACAGAGAGAGAGAGAGAGAGAGAGAGAGAGAGAGAGAGAGAGAGAGAGAGTAAGGGCGGTGTAGTTGGTGAGGGGGAGGGAGAGAGAGAGAGAGAGAGAGAGAGAGAGAGAGAGAGAGAGAGAGAGAGAGAGAGAGAGAGAGAGAGAGTAAGGGCGGTGTAGTTGGTGAGGGGGAGGGAGAGAAAGTACATTGTCTGAAAACTTTCCAAAATGACAAACAAAGTCCACACTTCTCCACCTCTCCAAACAGACTATCCCCCTCCTCCCCTACCTCTCCCCCCCCCCCCCCCCCCCCCCCCCAAAGAGACAGTCCAGAAGCGGTCCTCTCTGTGTTCTCTGTAAACAGACACTAATATGTCCCTGATACAATAAATTGATCCTATTAGACAGTGAGGTCGGGGGGGAGGGGGGGAAGAACAGCCCAAGTGCTGTAATTGAATTTCATCAGTGTCTGAGATTGCTTTGGCAGGAAGTAGTGTGCGCGTGTGTGAAGAAGAGAAAGTACAGATCGCTATTTGAGAGTTGACATCACACACAAATAACGGCAATGATGTTTAAACAAGGTCTGCCTGCCTGTCGGTCTTTTTTTTGTGAAAAGTATTTTTTGAAGTGTTTTTGAAAAGTATTTTTTGAAAAGTATTGTTTGAAAAGTACGGAGCCCCTAAAGGGACTTGAAAAAAAAAAATCTGAAACTTTCTGCTTACCTCTAACTTCATGGTAATGACGATTTTTACGTTTAACACGCAATATATACTTTTGCATAAGTAGCCTACTATTTGCTACATGCTTCGATAGCCAAACAAATGTCCTGGTGCACGTTACTCTGTCAGGCTATTGCATTTTGTACTTCTGTCGATCAATTTCTTGTTAGTTACTGCATCCATTCAGCGACGAAGTGTTGAACCTACCCTTTCCGTTTTGAGTTAATGTAATGTGTTTTTGAGTTAATGTAATGTCGTTTCCCATTTGGGGGAGCGTGTCTTTGTATTGGGGGGAGGTGAGCAAGTCATCCTATTTGGGGGAAGTTGATTCGTATGTGGGGGGAGTGTTTTCATTTGGGGGGATGCACTCATATTAGTGGGTGTGATTTGCACTTCAGGGCCACCGTAGATGAGTGTATCCCTTGCGCCGAAACAGACCACACAACTTCAAAATTCGTTTTAAATGTCTTTCCGAGATGATATAGTGGTGACGACTCGCAAGCAAACTTTTAATGTCTTTATACGTAAGTCCAAGGTGGAAATACAGCTCAACTAAGCCTCTTTCTGTCATTTCAAAGCATTAAAACAGCCAATCTAATGGGTATCTCTGGTGCGCAACAGAGACTTTAGCGTGGTAACGAGAACGTTTCTAGTGAGCACCAGAAAGTTTCTCGTGCGTACCAGAAAGTTTCTCGTGCTCACCAGAAAGTTTCTCGTGCGCACCAGAAAGTTTCTCGTGCGCACCAGAAAGTTTCTCGTGCGCACCAGAAAGTATATTGGTAAAGTATTTTGTAAAGTATTTTGTAAAGTATTTTGTCAAGTATTTTGTCAAGTATTTGTTGTAAATTATTTTTTTTAAGGTTGGAGGTTACATTGTGAAGTAAAGTACTGATATCAGAAAAATCTACTTTAGCACATTAACAAAGTATTTGTCTGTTAAAACTGCCCAAGAAAGCATGAAAAAATGCAGAAAAGTTATCTATAAGGAGGAACCCTTCCTCCTCAGGGAGATGCTCCCGGGCAGAGACGCTCCAGGAAGTGCTCCTTCCTCCTCAGGGAGATGCTCCCGGGCAGAGACGCTCCAGGAAGTGCTCCCTCCAGGAGGGAGATGCTGCCTGTGGGAGCAGAGTGCTCCTGATGCTTTTAAGAGCTTGTGGCTGTTTGTTTACTAACAGGGTGAATCCTTTCCTGGAAATGTCTGAAAACAGTTCCTGAGTGGTTCTGAGTGCACGACTGCTGTTTCATGTAGCAGGAGAAAATAGAACACAGTAATACAGAATATGAAAGAGCACAATATCTCAAAAGAACATAGCAGAATAAAATAGAATAGAAGGGAAGAGAACAGAAGATCGTTTACTTGTGTGCGAAGCCGTCGTCTCCGGTGGTCAGGTTCATCTGCATGGCGGTCTGGAACTCTGTGTCGTTGCAACAGTACTTGAAGATCGTGTTGTTGTGGTGACAGCAGAACATGTAGGTCTTGTTGTCTGAAAGGCGAGGGCAGTGGAAACCAAAGTGGTAGCGCCCCTTGTGGTCGGAGTACGGCTCACACACCCTGAAGGGAGCAGAGAGGGCTGTGGAGAGATGCACATGGAGTTAGTACTGCGGGAAGGAGGGAGGGAGAGAGGGAGAGAGGGAGGGAGGGAGGCAGGGAGGGAGAGAGGGAGGGAGGGAGGGAGGCAGGCAGGCAGGGAGGGAGGGAGGGAGGGAGGGAGGGAGGGAGGGAGGGAGGGAGGGAGGGAGGGAGGGAGGGAGGGAGGGAGGGAGGGAGGGAGGGAGGGAGGGAGGGAGGGAGGGAGGGAGGGAGGGAGGGAGGGAGGGAGGGAGGGAGGGAGGGAGGGAGGGAGGGGTGTGTGCTAAAGTTTTATGCAAACTGCAAAAAAGTCCAGTTCTTCAATCAGGTGTGACTGCTTATTAGTCCCATACACAGACACACATACACAGACACACACACACACACAGACACACACACACACACACACATCCTTTGTGATCAGCTGACCCAAAGCAGAGGCCTCCTCTGAGTATAGGCTCAGCTGGACTGCCCCCTGCTATCACACTTACACACACACACACACACACACTCACACACGCTCACTATCACACACACACACACTCACACACACACTATCACACTATCACACACACACACTCACACACACTCACACACATACGCTCACTATCACACACACACACACTCACACACACACTATCACACTAACACACACACACTCACACACACACACACTATCACACTAACCCTGCTATCACACTTACACACACACACTCACACACACTCACACTATCACACTATCACACACACACACACTCACACACACACTATCACACTAACACAGAAGCTCATCTTGGACACGTTGCCATTTCCATATAGATGAGAGTAAGGACCAAGAAAGAGGGGGAGGGAGGAAGGGGAGGGAGGAAGGGAGGAAGGTAATGAACATGGTGAGCTCACTCTGACTCCTCAAGTCTGACTCCTCAAGTCTGACTCCTCTAGTCTGACTCCCCTACTCTGACTCCTCAAGTCTGACTCCTCTAGTCTGACTCCCCTACTCTGACTCCTCAAGTCTGACTCCTCTAGTCTGACTCCTTTAGTCTGACTCCTCTAATCTGACTCGTCTAGTCTGACTCCTCTAATCTGACTCCTCATGTCTGACTCCTCTAGTCTGACTCCTCTAGTCTGACCCCTCTAATCTGACTCCTCATGTCTGACTCCTCTAATCTGACTCCTCTAGTCTGACTCCTATAGTCTGACTCCTCTAATCTGACTCCTCATGTCTGACTCCTCATGTCTGACTCCTCTAGTCTGAATCCTCTAATCTGACTCCTCATGTCTGACAAACTCACACACACACATGCTCATACACACTCCCACACTGTCTCCCACACACAGGACCTCACAGTGTCGTCAGATGCAACACCAGCTCATTCTCAGTCATCGACACCTCCTGTCCGACCTGGCTGATGATGGCGTCAGACTCTTCTGTACATGGAGCCAACATGGAGCCACACACACACAAGGGCTCTTCCAGTACAGCTTTTACACTTCCTTCCTTCCCTGTGAGGCTTGTCAGGAACCATGACTTGGAAGGAAGAGTGTGTTTGTTGTTTAGATTGGACCCAGGGTGTGGAACGCTGGAGGCATCATGAGCCCTCAGAGCCCCGCACCCTGACCCCAGATCAGCCAGCTGGGGGAAACACAACTGACCAATTAGGAAGCTGGCCCATGGCTGGGAGAGACCTCTGATTGGCTTCAGGAATCACAGATTTTCAGGGACTGGATCAAGAACTTTCCCAACCGACCTTTGACCCTATAAAAGGGATTACCTGGAGGAAGTGATTTGGCAGCATCGCAGCCAGACACCCACGTAGGAATAACTCATGTTCAGATTGGAGGGTTAGAGAAGGGAATAGCCATGCTAGCTGGGCCTGCTAGTGGACCATGCTAACGGAGGAGGGATGGGGGTTGAAGGTTCGTGACCTCTGACCTGCGGAGGAGAGCAGCAGGAAGACGACCGCCAGGAAGTGGGAGGACCAGCGATGGTTCATGTTCACCTCCAGTCCACATGGGGGGGGAGGAGCCGGGCTGGGCCAGGGGCGGGGCCAGATGTGGAGGGGAGGGGGGGGAGCAGGAGGTAGGTACAGGTCCTGGGTGCGCTAGCAGGTCCTGGGTGCGCTAGCAGCAGCAGGTGTGGTCCTCCCAGACCAGCAGGCCCAGCGCGGTGCTGAGAGGGCCAAGGTAGAGCAGCTTCAGCTGGGCTTCTGCCTGAGGTGCGCCCCCCCCTCCTCTCCTCATGCTCCTCATCAGCAGCGCCTGGGGAGACACACACACTGGGGTCAGAACCAACACTTACGCACCAGAACACACACACCAGAACACACACACACCAGAACACACACCAGAACTCACACACGCACCACAACTCACACACCAGAACACACACACACCAGAACACACACCAGAACTCACACACACACAAGAACTCACACACGCACTAGAACTCACACACACACACCAGAACACACACCAGAACTCACACACGCACCACAACTCACACACCAGAACACACACACACACCAGAACTCACACTCACACCAGAACACACACACACCAGAATATATACGCACCAGAACACACACACACTAGAACACACACACACCAGAACACACACACCAGAACACGCAACCCCAGCAACATGCCTGCCGCCCCCAGCAACATGCCTGCCGCCCCCAGCAACATGCCTGCCGCCCCCAGCAACATGCCTGCCGCCCCCAGCAACATGCCTGCCGCCCCCAGCAACATGCCTGCCGCCCCCAGCAACATGCCTGCCGCCCCCAGCAACATGCCTGCCGCCCCCAGCAACATGCCTGCTGCCCCCAGCAACATGCCTGCCGCCCCCAGCAACATGCCTGCTGCCCCCAGCAACATGCCTGCCGCCCCCAGCAACATGCCTGCCGCCCCCAGCAACATGCCTGCTGCCCCCAGCAACATGCCTGCCGCCCCCAGCAACATGCCTGCTGCCCCCAGCAACATGCCTGCCGCCCCCAGCAACATGCCTGCCGCCCCCAGCAACATGCCTGCCGCCCCCAGCAACATGCCTGCCGCCCCCAGCAACATGCCTGCCGCCCCCAGCAACATGCCTGCCGCCCCCAGCAACAGCAGCCTTCACGCTCCTACCCAGTTAGAGCCTGCCGATAATGAAGGGCAGTTTTCAATTAACAAATTACATTTCAATTTAACTTCCTGTTTCTTCCTGAGTCACTGCTCCTGTTGACCCCTGACAGGAAGCCTGATGATGTAATTAAACTGTCAAACGGGCAGGTCAGGGGTCACGGGCAGGCCCTGGGACGTGTTGCCGTAGTTACGTGGGGACAGGAAGTGTGTTGAGGAGAGCAGCAGAGAGCTGATGACATCTCCCCCGCCCCGCAGAACACGCCTGGCCCGGCTCAGGAGACAGAACAGATGAGGATCCATGTGGGCGTGTGTATGTGTGTGTGTTTATGTGTGCATGTATGGGTGTGTATATGCGTGTTTGATTGTTTATGTGTGTGTGTTTATGCATTTGTGTTTGTGTGCATGTGTTCCAGTGTGTTTATGTGTGTGTGTGTTGTCATGTGAAACATGCTGTGTGTAGTCCAAGTGCATCTGGGTCTGGGTCGATCTCTCGATCTCTCTCTAAGGACCAACAGAAGAGAGATGGATCACACTGCTCAGAGGAAGAGGGAAGAGGGAGGGAGTAGGGAGGGAGGGAGTAGGGAGGGAGGGAGGGAGGGAGGGAAGAAGGGAGGGAGGGAGTAGGGAGGGAGGGGGGAAGGGAGGAAGGGAGGGAGGGAGGCAGGGAGGGAGGGGGGGGAGGGGGGGGGGAGGGAGGGAGGGAGGCAGGGAGGGAGGGGGGGAGGGAGGGGGGGATGGGGAGGAAGGGAGGGGGGGGGGGGATGGGGGGGAGGGTCCCCTGTATCCTGTAGCGTGAGGATGTGCCTGAATCACCCAGACCCTGAGAGTTCCACAACATGCACCCTGCTCCCAGCCCCTCTCCGCCCATCTCCTGTGACAGTATTATGAGTATTATGGTCTGTGTGTCCTGGCTGGTGGTCTAGGGGGTAAACCTAGACCACCTCCCCACGCCCCCCTGAAGATGAAACCATTAAAGGGCTGTTAGGTTTGGGAGCATCAGCGGGCGGCTAGAAGCTAGTTGATCTGAGCAAATAAATCAAGTACTTTAATTACTGTCTGTCCTGCTTTTCTGAGATCGTGTGTCTATGTGTTTCTGCTCTAAATGAGTGTCTGAAAACTCATTTAAAGATAATTCAAGTTCCCCCGTTCTTCCACTCTGTGAGGAAACTAAGCGTTTCGAGAGAGATCAGGGATGGAGAGAACAGAAGAGAGAGAGAGATGGAGAGAAAGGATAACAGAGAGAGACCCTGCAACACCCAACACCCCAACACCCCCCCAACACCCCTCCAACACCCCAACACCCCTCCAACACCCCTCCAACACCCAACACCCCTCCAACACCCAACACCCCTCCAACACCCAACACCCCTCCAACATCCAACACCCCTCCAACACCCCTCCAACACCCAACACCCCTCCAACACCCCCCAACACCCCTCCAACACCCCTCCAACACCCAACACCCCTCCAACACCCCTCCAACACCCCTCCAACACCCCCCCAACACCCAACACCCCTCCAACATCCAACACCCCTCCAACACCCCTCCAACACCCAACACCCCTCCAACACCCCCCCAACACCCCTCCAACATCCAACACCCCTCCAACACCCCTCCAACACCCAACACCCCTCTCAATAACACCTCCAACATTCACTTCTCTGAGTTACTAAGTTACTGAGTTACCAGAGCAAGCCCTGACATCCCCTTGGATACCATCCCATCCTTTGCCTAGGATACCGACTGTGCCGACCTGTCACTCTGCCGTCGTCATGGTTACCACGTTGTGGTTTCCTGACCTGGGCAGGCAGTGACCTTGGACCACAGTCAGGACAGTCTTCCCCCCTGGATCCATGACAGGACAGCGCTCTGCTCTCCCTGCCCAGGGATGCTGCAGTGTCTCTGGGCACGAGGCCCAGCCCAACCCCCCCCTATGGATCTCTATAAAGACCAGGCTGAACCAGACAGTGCTGAGCTGGGATCAAGATTCACAGCAGAGGGAGCTAGGGTGAGACATTCACACACACACACATACACACACACACACACGTACACACGTACACACGTGCACACATACACACATACACACACACGTACACACATACACACACACACGTACACACATACACACATACACACATACACACATACACACATACACACACACACACCTACATACATACACACATACACATACACACACATACACACACACACACACGTACACACATACACACTTACACACACACCCACATACACACATACACACATACACACACATACATACATACATACATACACTCTGTGTTGCAGAGCTCATTAAAGGGGTTGTTTTACAGCCTAATTGTGAAGGTTTGTTGACTATCTCCTGCTGTGTGTGGGTATGGTAGTGTGTGGGTATGGGTGTGTGTGCGTGTGCACCATGTGATGATAGGATGAGGTCATGAAGTGTGCTGAAACGGCCAGCTGACTCCGGTCTAGACCAGCTGACTCCAGTCTAGACCAGCTGACTCCAGTCTAGACCAGACACCTGTAGTGAGGATGAAACACAACTACACGCTGAACATCTAACTTAGAAAACGCTTGTCCTGTCTGCATGCACTATTCCTACTTCGCTTTGGATCAAATCACCTGCAAAACGAATAAAATGTAATGAAACCTAACCTAGAAACACTTTACAAAACAAACTCATCTGAAGACAATTTGATCACAAGGCTGGATCACAGATCAAACATTTACATAATCGTCGCTAACTTTACTTTACGAACTTTCCCGGTCGTGTGTCCGTGGTCTCTGGCGCCCTGCCCCCGCTGGGTCTGAAATACCACGGCCATTAATTCTCAACCGCCTCCCGTCTTCCCACAATGCATCTCTCACCTAAGAAGGATGGGGCGTCAGGCTCAAATTAGGAACCTATAAATGGAGCCTGGAAGAACTCTGAACATTTTTAACCATCCTGGAGTCACTAAAGGTCTGGCGCTTGATAAATAACTCTGTATTAAATTAAGGACCTTAAATTAACTTTCACACTCCTCTCTCTCTCCTTCTCTCTCTCTCTCTCTCTCTCCCTCTCTCTCTCTCTCTCTCTCTCTCTCCCTCAGTCTGGTGGTGATGGTTCTCTCCTGGGTGTGATTCTCCTGGCACAGTTACTCTCTCACACACACACACACACACACATACACACACACACATACATGCATGCACACAGTCTTGAGTATGGGAATGGGTATAGCTTAGTGGTACAACATGAGGATGGGTATAGCTTAGTGGTAGAGTATGGGGATGGGTATAGCTCAGTGGAAAAGCATTTGCCTCCAGATCAAGAGGTCACTTCCTATGACCTCTTGCACTGCAACATTAACACTCAGCAGTAAGGTTGAATAATGAACACTGCTACAAGAGAACACATGTCCTCCTCTCTCTACACCATCTTTTTTCTCTCTATCTCAGATCTGATGCTGTTTGATGTTCCAGACCTAATTCCTAATCTACACCTCTTGCAGATTCTTACATATGGCACACGCACACACACACACACGCACACACACACACTCACACGCACACACACACACACGCACACACACACTCACACACGCACACACACGCACACACACGCACACACGCACACACACACGCACACACACACGCACACACACACGCACACACACTCACACACGCACACACACACACGCACACACGCACAAACACACAGTCCTTCTATTCTGGTGTTATTCTTACAGGAGAGAGGCTGACCAACAGAAAGAAAAAAGATCCTTACAAACTGTGGTTAAATAAACACTCACCTCTGAGCTTCCACGATGAAAACGTTGGTTGAATAAGTTCTCTATGCTCTCTTCTCTTCTTCAGCTGGTTCACTAAGTCTTGCTGCAGCTTCCACTCGTACAGTAAAACAGAGAAGCGAGGGAGAGGAGCGAGGGCGAGGAGCGAGGGCGAGGAGCGAGGGAGAGGAGCGAGGGCGAGGAGCGAGGGAGAGGAGCGAGGGAGAGGAGCGAGGGAGAGGTGCAAGGGAGAGGAGCGAGAGAACAGAGTAGGAGAGCAAGAGGGCACACTGCCTTCTGCCAGGTACTCCACCACTCTGAGCACTGGAGAGACGGAGAGAACGAGAGGAGGGAGAGGGAAGGAGGAGAGGGAGGGGAGGGAGGGAGGGAGGGAGGGGAGGGAGAGGGAGAGGGAGAGGGAGAGGGAGAGGGAGAGGGAGAGGGAGAGGGAGAGGGAGAGGGAGAGGGAGAGGGAGAGGGAGAGGGAGAGGGAGAGGGAGGGGGAGGGGGAGGGGGAGGGGGAGAGGGAGGGAGGGACAGGGAGTAAAGCAGCTGGTAACTGCTTATGTCTGCGTGTGTCTTTTTGCATATGTATATATTTGTGAGAGGTTGTGTTTGTGTGGTAGTTGAACTGGTAGTTGAACTGCATCCATCATTTTAATAATTTTTTATCTGGCCTTCAGCTGTCCTTGAATACCATTATAGTGTGTGTGTGTGTGTGTGTGTGTGTGTGTGTGTGTGTGTGTGGAGTGGGCAGGAGGGTGTGTGTCTAATCCCTGTCACATGGGAGCACCCCAGTCAGATCTCTGAATGACTTAGTGAAGGATGCTCATGTGTGTGTGTGTGTATGCGTGTGTGCTGACTTTCCTTGACCTGAGAGAGCTGCTGCAGCCATATGGTGGAGCAGAGCCACACACACACACATCCACAAGACACCCATATACTGTAAGTGGTGTGTGTGAATGTGTGTGTGAGGTTGTGTGTGTATATGTTAGAAGAGAGTGCCCAGGCTAAATTATTTATGTTTAGGTGAGAGTGTGTGTGAGGCTGTGTGTGTGTGTGTGTGCACAGAGAGAGAGGTCTGTATTTGGGATTTCCTGGATAAAGTGTAAACACACACTGAAGCTTCCTGCTATGACCTGTGAGAGTCTCCAGACACGCACACACACACAAACACACACACGAGCGAGCGCACACACACACACACGAGCGCGCGCACACACACACACAAACGAGCGCGCGCACACACACACACACAAACGAGCGTGTGTACACACACACACACACCTCAAAGCTCTTTCTGCTTCAGGATGCATTTTCATCTAATTGCCCACGGCTCAGAGACAGTGAGACAGAGAGAGATAGAGAGAGGGAATGACAAAGAGAGGGAGACAAAGAGAGGGAGAGAGATGGAAGGAGAGAGATGGAGGGTGAGAGAAATGGAGAGAGGGAGAGATGGAGAGAGAGAGAGATGGAAGGAGAGAGATGGAGGGAGAGAGATGGAAGGAGAGAGATGGAGGGAGAGAGAGATGGAGAGAGGGAGAGATGGAGAGAGAGAGGGATGGAGGGAGAGAGAGATGGATGGAAGGAGAGAGATGGAGGGAGAGAGATGGAAGGAGTGAGATGGAGGGAGAGAGAGATGGAGGGAGAGAGATAGAAAGGAAAAAGTGAAAGAGTATAAACCCTACAGAAAGAGAGAAACAGCACAAGCCTTTCCAGCTCACGACACAAACACAGACACAACTCCACACCTCACACCTCCAACTACCCAGACGTCTCCAGCACGCGTCCTCCTCCTCCTGCTCCTCCTGCTCCCTGCTCCTCCTCCCTGTTCCTCCTCCTGCTCCTCCTCCAGCTCCTCCTCCTGCTCCCTGCTCCTCCTCCTGCTCCTCCCTGTTCCTCCTCCTGCTCCTCCTGCTCCCTGCTCCTCCTGCTCCCTGCTCCTCCTCCCTCCTCCTCCTCCTGCTCCTCCTGCTCCTCCTCCCTCCTCCTGCTCCTCCTGCTCCTCCTCCTGCTCCTCCTCCTGTTCCTCCTCCTCCTGCTCCTCCTCCTGCTCCTCCTCCTCTTCCTGCTCCTCCTGCTCACCGCTGAGGCCAGACCTCAGCGTGTCGGCTGCCTTGTCTAATATCACAGAGGTGACAGTGATTTATTGCCCTGTTTACTGCAGTTACACTGTCACTAACGCATTATGCTGCTTGTCATTGTACCAGATACAACTATCTCTCTCTCTTATTCCATCTTTATGTCTCTCTCTCTCTGTGTCTCGTCCTCTTATTGTTTCCAACTCTCTCTCTCTCTCTCTCTCTCTCTCTCTCTCTCTCGCTCTCTCTCGTTTCCCTCCTTCCTCTCTCTGTTTGGGGATGTTGACCAGTGAACCTGTCAATCATTAATTATGGCTCTGTTTATAACATCATCTTCAGGACACAGAGATAGTCCTCCCCTCTCCTCCCCCCATCACATAAAGGGAGGAGAGGTGGAATACCACTAGACGGAGGATAAACAGCAGAATACCAGCGCTGAACTGCCTAGAGACGGGAGAGACAAGGTGTTTATGTCTTTATGTACTCAGCAAGGTGTTCCAGGGCTGTGGATTCATTATTTGTGTTACAGGAAGTGTCTGCAGACATGTCTATGGACACTCTCGTTCTGAAACATCCCCTCTGTAAACAAAAGATGAATAATACATCAACTGTGCCAGAGGAGAAACTATAGTAACTATTGCACACACACACACACACACACTGCTGCAGAGTTCTACCTGCAGGTCCAGCAGTCTGATGCTGCAGTATGACACACACACACACACACACACACACACACACACTCAAGCTCATCTCCCTATCTGCCCCTCTCCCTCCTCTCCCTCCTCTCCCTCCTCTCTCTCCCAGTGTCCTTGTCTCCTCTCTCTCTCTGTCCTTTTCTCTTCTCCTCCACCTCTCTTTCTCTCTACCTACCTTCTCCTCCTCTGTCAGCCTCTTTCTCTTTAACCATGTCGCCTTTACAAAACCTGCGAGCTAAGACATTATAGAGCAGGAGGACTTTATCCAGAGAGATGTACTAGGGGGATTTGAACCTGCAACCTCTTGACCTGCAGTGAAGTGCTCTAACCACTGAGCTACACCTTTCCTCTTCTATAATATGATGATATAAAGTCTCCTCTCCTCCAGCTGTGGTTACTGGCTCTGATGACAGAACGGCTTCACATCCGGTCAGGTGTGACGTTGCCCAGTCCTTCCTCTGGTGGACAGGCCAACATCGTTACATCAGAACACTGTTCTACCACAATGCAGAGAGGGGGAGAGAAGTGGTGTGTGGTCAGTGTTTCATATGTGTGTGTGTGTGTGTGTGTGTGTGTATTCAAGTGTGCAGACAGATCAGTGTCAGGTCAGACTCATCTATAATAGAAGGTCTCGCAACAGCAGTGGAGTAAATAATTGATGTTTTGGTCGGTGAGTCATGTTCCTTAGATGGACGTACAGACCAGTGTTGGACAGGTGTGTGTGTTCAGGTCGGGGGTGGGTCAGGACCAGCAAATGGGAGTGAGTGAGTACAGTACAGTACAGTACAGTGAATATTTCTCGTCATTGGTCGTCATTCTACATGGTCCTCATGTCTCCTCTAGTCTACATGGTCCTCATTCTACATGGTCCTCATGTCTCCACTAGTCTACATGGTCCTCATGTCTCCACTAGTCTACATGGTCCTCACGTTTCCACTAGTCTACATGGTCCTCATGTCTCCACTAGTCTACATGGTCCTCATTCTACATGGTCCTCATGTCTCCTCTAGTCTACATGGTCCTCATGTCTCCACTAGTCTACATGGTCCTCATTCTACATGGTCCTCATGTCTCCTCTAGTCTACATGGTCCTCATGTCTCCTCTAGTCTACATGGTCCTCACGTCTCCTCTAGTCTACATGGTCCTCATGTCTCCACTAGTCTACATGGTCTTCACGTCTCCTCTAGTCTACATGGTCAAAGTTCAAAGTTACAGTAAGTTGGGCAGGTGGTTCAGCCAGCCAGTCCAGTACCATCTATTCCCAACCCAGACCCAGACCCAGCCAGACCTAGTCAGACTGGTCCAAACCGGTTCAGACCCAGCCAGACAGCAAACCCTTGCATCACAACTGGGGGAGACCGGAACTGGGTAACCATGGTGACGGGCCATCGGCAGTAATGGAATTTCATAGTTAAGAAGTCAAACTTTGAGAGTGAGAGAAATAATTTAGGAAGAGAGAGAGAGAGAGAGAGAGTGAGAGAGAGAAAGAGGGAGGGAGGGAACATTGTAGTAAAGGTTTCTCTCCCTCTATGATTATGTGTGATTAAGTACTACACTCCAAGCTCATCAACTGATTATGTGAACGTGCATATACACACACACACACTTCAGAAGCACTGTAATCAAGCCAGCTCAGCTGTAATTCAGACTACTACTGTGATGTCATATCACACACACAGACACACACACACAGACACACAAACAGCATAGTATCAACACATCTGGCAGGCTCCTTGGTTCACCATACACGGGGGAGGGAGCGGGGAGAGAGAGAGACTCTGCCAAAGGCCACTGAGAACTGTGATGACAGCTCCATAATAGACTGACCTGACATCATACACACACCAAACACACACACACCAAACACACACACACCAAACACACACACACCAAACACACACACTCTGAGCCCATTAATCTTGGCATTACCAGCTTCTGTGGGCCTGTCCCACCAGTCATCTCAGTGACAATAACAGCTGTCATCATCCATCACACACACACACGTCTAGGGTGTGTGTTTAGAGATAACACACACACACAGGTACAACTGACCAAGCAACCGACGGTAGAGCTGCAGGCATGGAAACCAGCACCAGACAACACATGAAGCAGTCACACAACTCTCCCTCTCCTGACGACACAAACCAAACGCCCCCTCCATCCGCTCGGCTGGCTCCCTCAGAGCAGGGGGACAAGGGGGTTAGTTTGTTATAAATCACTGGTCCGTCCCATGTTGGAGCCATCACTCCAGGCTGTGTTTACAGAAGGCCGGCCCACTGGGGTGTGTTTGGACAGGCAGGGGCTCCACAGCAGCCAGGGGGGCTCCGGGGCCAGGGGGGCTCCGGGGCCAGGGGGGCTCCGGGGCCAGGGGGGCTCCGGGGCCAGGGGGGCTCGGGGGCCAGGGGGGTCCGGGGCCAGGGGGGCTCCGGGGCCAGGGGGGCTCCGGGGCCAGGGGGGCTCCGGGGCCAGGGGGCTCCGGGGCCAGGGGGGTTTCAACACTTCTGCTTCCAAACAACCTGGAGACACGAGGGTGTCAACACACTCACACGTGCAGCGAGAGGATAGGGGGGAGGAAGAGGAGGGGAAGGAGAGGAAGGAAGAGGAGGAGAGGTGGAAGTTATATTAGATATAGGCCCTACTAATAGTGTTATAAATACATGTCAAAAACACCTGATTTGATGCACCTAACATAAGCGCTCAGGCTACCCAGGCATGGAAGCATGATCCCAGAGAGCTCCACTAGTATACATGGTCCTGATGTTTGAGAGGGTGCACCTAACATAGGCGCTCTCATCCCCAGGCACGTGCACTGCAGTCAGAAGCATGTGGCTTCACAGTTAAACATCTACAGTTAAAACTTGAACGACATAACGCCCCATGTTAGTTTTACGCCAGTATGAGTAGAGTGAAAGCATCCATCCCTAAAAAATGTCAGTTGACATTTCTAACGGCCGTCTGCCAATTCCTGTCACACTATTATTCCTCCAGTCAATTCAGTTGTAAATGTCAGCACAGTTCAGCCTCCTCCGGATGAAAAGAAAAAACTGATGTTGAAAAAGAATCTGCGATCAACACACACACACACACACAGCAAAAACTAAAAGCCCTCCCAATTAAAGGTGGCGAGACAGAAAGGTCAGGCTGGCTGAAGTAGTGTTGACGTTATAGAGACGACGGAGGCTCCGCTCAGGCGGGAGGAGCCCTGGAGGGGACGCTTGTTTTCTCCTCTTCTGCTGTCGTCACTCACACACATATGAACATGTACATACTCACACTCTCTGAACCAGCTCCTGAATCCAGGCAAAATGTGGTGTGCGTGTGTGTGTGAGTGTGTGTGTGTGAGTGTGTGTGTGCGTGAGTGTGTGTGAGTGTGTGTGTGTATGTGTGTGTGGAGAGGGGGGGGTGCAAATATCCTGGTCTGACTCCTGATCTTGCTTCTCTACTTTTTTTTTTTTTTTTCTTTCTTGCTGTCGTCTATCGATCATTATCTCTCTTCATCATTGTCTCCTATGACCTCCCTGTCTGGCCACATCATCTTTCTCCCACCCTGTTTCTCCTTCTCTCTCCCTTTCCCTCCTTCTCTTTCTCTCTCTCTCTCCCCCCCTCTCCCAGTATTGAATTAGTATTCTTTCCAGGAAAGGAATCCCTCTTAGGATGGTAACATTGACATACTGAGAGACCTGCTGTTGATTGGAGAAATGTTACATGTAGAATATTCATCAACACAAAGATAAGCGCTGTTGTTCATCAAATTTGTTTCAAAATGTGAAATGGATACTGAGACATTACAGTTACAGTTCTCTATCCAGATTGGTTTTTCCAGACATTTGCTTTCTTCAAAGATGTTAATAATGCCATTTCCTTCACCTGCACAACATGTTGAAAACTGTTTGATCTCATTTCCATGAAACCTTCCTTCTTTTCATCCCCACCATCATCCTCTCTCCTCCTCGTCCTCCACCTCCTCCTTATCTATTCATCCCTCTATACCTCCATCTCGGATCTATCATCTTCAATAACCTCTCTCCTCATCTCTGCACCTGGATCCTATTCCAGTCATGAGTACACAGTCTTCTGACTACCAGCAACCTCGATATCCCTCCATCCTGTTTCAATCAATTCTCAAATTGCCTCCCCGCTCCTCACTTTACTGTCCAGCTGAGCACCCCCTCCCCTCCCTCTCCCCTCCCCCTCCCCATCTCCCCTCTCCTCCGCTCACCTCCCCTCTCCCCCCCCTCGCCGCCCCTCCCCGCCCTGTCCCTCCTCTCCCCTCCTCCCCTCCTCTCATCCCCTACTCTATGATTTTAATATAAAGCTAAATTAAAGTATTTAATGTTTAAATATCATTTGTTTCAGTTTTTTAATGTGCCCCTCTGATTAAACACTGCCCCCCCCCCCAGTAAATTTGTCTAGAACCGCCACTGACAGGTGGTACTTGAGGACCAGGGTTGAGAACCACTGTACTAGAGGATGCTGCTGAATGTGATGTGATGGATGTAGTTACACATGTCAGCCTGTAGGGGGGGGTAGAACGCTGAGAATGTGGATGTCATTTAAGAGGCCGTGAACTGCAGGAATTAAGAGATTGCTTACGGTTGATGTTCATTGGCCACCTATGACATTGCTTATAGTTATGTTTCACACTGATTTATGTTTTAGTAAAAAGTCAAAGTGAATATAAAATTAAGAGTTAATTGATATTTAGGAGGATAAGACCTCAACTCTGATCTGCAACTTCAGATGTTTACCAGCCAGTCACTTTGCAGCATACCCTAACCTTACCTGCTGCTCACCTGTGGAAATGAGACCAGGAAATTGATATAAATACAACTATGTTCTACTGTCAATATAATATGTTCTGCTTTTGCTATGTTTGGTATGTAACTGGATGTCGGTGCTGGGTGTGACAGCATCACAGAGGAAGATCCCGTAACAATTGTAGTAACAAGAATTGAGCAGCAAACTGGTTTATTTAAATTTCTCACTTCCTTAATAGAAAATAAGCAGAATGGGAATGTATTTCTTATGGTGCCAAACACATTGTTACATGTGCATTTGGAGAGATTCCTTGTGGTCTGAGATTTAGGGTCACATGATCATCTTTAAATAAACTGTTCCTCATACCTCACTGACTGCACTTTGTTGATGGTTCTTTGTCAGTCGTGATAACTGCATGACTTATTTTCTTCTTTTTAGTTCCTTCCTGTAAAGTTGTCTTTACAGGAAGGATCTCTGCAGCTTGAACTTACACTGCTGTGACAGAACGCTGCACCAACCTGACCGCACGAGTCCACCTCTCCAACCAGGATCACCAACCTGACCGCACGAGTCCACCTCTCCAACCAGGATCACCAACCTGACCGCACGAGTCCACCTCTCCAACCAGGATCACCAACCTGACCGCACGAGTCCACCTCTCCAACCAGGATCACCAACCTGACCGCACGAGTCCACCTCTCCAACCAGGATCAGGTTGCCACGGTCACAATCACATTTTATTTGAACCTGACATTACTAATGTTGATAAGGAATTACATTTATTTACAAATAAAGTTAGTCTTGTGAAGTATGGTAATCATTGTACTGGCAGTTACTAATATGGTGCTAGAAGAAGTGTGAATAATTTAACCCTTGTGCTGCCTTCGGGTCACATGACCCAAAGGTTCATAACGAACCACCGTTGTGTTTACCCAATTTTACCCGATACAAAAACAACATGAACATGTATGTAAATGCAGAGAACTATGTCAGACAGCTCCATGTGTGTACCTGCTGGTGATGCAGGTCGGCAGGTTCACAGATGGTGAGAGAGATATTTTGGAGAAACTGGAAGAAGCCTTTGAGAGTAACATCAGAGAGAGAACGATAGTGCTCTTCACCCATGGAGAGAACCTGAGACGGTCTAGAATGACTGGAGATCAGTTTGTGAAAGAAGCTGAGCCTCACCTACAGGAGATAGTTCAGCTTTGTGGGGGCAGGTACCACGTGTTCAACGACAAGTCTAAGGACCAGTTGTTGAATAAGATCTGCAGCATGCCAGAAAATCAACACTTGTTCCCAAACAGAAATAGTGGGTCAGGCTCTAATTCTTGCACAATCAGTTAAGTTAGTTAGTTTGAAGTAATTAATTCAGTCATCATCATTAACTCGATTTGAATTTAATGATTGCTGTCTGTAAATACTCAACAGGACCACCTTTACAACATAAAAGATCATTACTGTTTTATATTTAGACAAAGATGTGTTTGTAATTAATCAACTGAATACTAATTATGCAAATAAATAAGCAAATATGCTCATGTTTAAAACATTGTTACTTTTTAAAACTGTTGCTCCCTATCATATTACAGTTTAAATCCTTGTTTCCACTTTTGTTTAAATCAATCAGTAAGAAATTGTTTGTTGTTAGAAGTTTGAAACTTGAAAATGTCAATGAATACTTATTTTTTGTAATCATGTGTATCTTATATAAATCATTTTTTTTGTTTTCATAGGAATACAGAAATAATATTGAAGCATTGATGTTAGTTAGATCAGAATTATCTTGATATATGACAGAAGTATCAGAAAGTATAAAAAGTCTGATATAGTCCATTTGACATCAATATTGTCAGGTCCTGTTCTTTACTTGGTTGAAAAATAATAATAACTGAATAAAAGATTGTGCCTTTACAGTTGGGTCATGTCATGATTATTTTTGAACTAACATCCTTTTACTGGGTAATACTGTGACTTCCAACCTCACATTCACTGACAGCTTTAACAGTCTATAGTTTAGAATGACTGATGAATAATATTCTTAACAATTAGTTTGGCAGTTTACAAATCACTGGTAAACACATAGTCCCAGTGACTTTCTATCACAACAAAGAAGTAATTAACCCTCGTGCTGCCTTCGGGTCACATGACCCAAAGGTTCATAACGAACCATCGTTGTGTTTACCCAATTTTACCCAATACAAAAACAAATAAAAATAATTTTCTTTTAACCATTCCAATGTGGGGGGTCTGAGACAGCCCGACAGTTAAAAGAAAATGCTTCACTTTGTTTTTGTATGAGGTAAATTTGTCGCAATACGACGGTGGGTCACAATGACTGATGGGTCAGAATGACCCGAAGATAACACAAGGGTTAAATATAGGCCGTCTCTCTTAGGGAGCAGATGTAGAAAAGTGGACAGTGTGGATGTTAATGGGGACAGTGTGGATGTTAATGGGGACAGTGTGGATGTTAATGGGGACAGTGTGGATGTTAATGGGGACAGTGTGGATTTACATTTAGTCATTTAGCAGACGCTCTTATCCAGAGCGAATTACAGTAAGTACAGGGACATTCCCTGTAAATGACGTTGTGTCCTTGTGCAAGGCACTTCACCCTACTTGCCTCGGGGGAATGTCCCTGTACTTACTGTAAGTCGCTCTGGATAAGAGCGTCTGCTAAATGACTAAATGTAAATGTAAAATGTAAGTCTTTCTCACAGTGGAGGGTTAGGGTTAGTATAAACAAAGGCAATATGACAGGCAGTTGTCGGCAAAGAAAGCAACAAGTCAGGGTATCTACTTCCTGATCAGACTGGCTCCTTCTCTTACAGTAAAGAGGGGCAGTAGTGCCCTCTGGTGGCACCTACATGCAGCTACAGTCAGGTTAATCCAATAAACCTTCAGTATCATTACTGACCATGTGAGACTCAGTTGGATATAGGACCACGCCAGCATTACAACCTTGATCATCAAACTATAGAATGCAAGTCTTGGACATCCTTTTTTATCAGATTATTCACATTCCATCAGATTATGTAATTGTATAATAATGCAGGCACATGACAAACACAAACCATACAAATACTTAGATACACAATCAGAAAGACAAACACTAGAAATTACATTTCAGTCAATCAGTGTTTCTAATAAGAAAGCATAAATAAGCAAAGTACCACTCCCTCCCTCATACACATGATCCCTATATGAAAGTATATCTTATTCTTTGTGTTTACCTTTTTGTCTCAACCCCCAGTCAGACCCCAGAGAGATTCCACCTGGAGGAGGTTTGAAAGCTGGACCAGGACGGAGAACAGAACGATGTTCTAACAGTTTAGAACTCCTGTCTGCCTGTTCCACACTCACGCTACACATCTGACAGTTTAGAATCAAAACTTGTCTCATCACTTCTGAGTCGGAACCCTCGTTTAGAACCAGAACTCCCCAGGTAAGGTTCTGGTTCCGGGTGTGTGTGTGGATGTGCACTGGGTCAGAAGGTGTGTGTGTGGATGTGGTGTGGATGTGCACTGGGTCAGAAGGTGTGTGTAGATGTGGTTTGGATGTGCACCGGGTCAGAAGGTGTGTGTGGATGTGGTGTGGATGTGCACCGGGTCAGAAGGTATGTGTGGATGTGGTGTGGATGTGCACCGGGTCAGAAGGTGTGTGTGTGGATGTGGTGTGGATGTGCACCGGATCAGAAGGTATGGGTGGATGTGGTGTGGATGTGCACCGGGTCAGAAGGTGTGTGTGGATGTGGTGTGGATGTGCACCGGGTCAGAAGGTGTGTGTGGATGTGGTGTGGATGTGCACCGGGTCAGAAGGCGTGTGTGGATGTGGTGTGGATGTGCACCGGGTCAGAAGGCGTGTGTGGATGTGGTGTGGATGTGCACCGGGTCAGATGGTGTGTGTGGATGTGCACCGGGTCAGAAGGTGTGTGTGGATGTGGTGTGGATGTGCACCGGGTCAGAAGGTGTGTGTGGATGTGGATGTGCACCGGGTCAGAAGGTGTGTGTGTGGATGTGGTGTGGATGTGCACCGGGTCAGAAGGTGTGTCTGTTGATGCGGTCCTGCTCCAGCTGGGCCTTGGCCTTCTTCTTCAGCAGCAGGATGTGTTCTGCAAACTCCCTCAGGGCCCCCCGGCCCCCCCCGCTGTGGCACGAGTACTTGGCAGCGTTCAGCGCCCCTGTGGGGGCGTGGAGAGGTACTGCACTCAGACCAGCCAGGGTCAGGCAGGTCACATCCTGCTCATCATTACCTGGGGAGAGAAGAGAGAAAATAGTGAGATTCAAACTTTGATTGTAAGTGGTTTGATTCTGACAGTTTGACTCAGATCACAGAGAGGCTGTTATCTCTCAAACCCTCAAAAACTGAAACATCAGATTCAACCACATCTCCTCAAAGCAAGTACCACTGTACCAAAAACAACAGTAACTAATTATTGAGAAAATGTCTGAATTCCTGTCCTTCTGCATGTGAGGTCAGTGCTGTGCAGGGCTGCATGTGAGGTCAGTGCTGTGCAGGGCTGCATGTGAGGTCAGTGCTGTGCAGGGCTGCATGTGAGGTCAGTGCTGTGCAGGGCTGCATGTGAGGTCAGTGCTGTGCAGGGCTGCATGTGAGGTCCGTGCTGTGCAGGGCTGCATGTGAGGTCCGTGCTGTGCAGGGCTGCTCACCCAGGTAAGCCACCTCGTTCCAGCCCAGGCCCCTCTTGGCCATCATGGCCCTGACGTCGGCCTGCACGTCTGCGCCCAGCTGCCTGACCGGACAGCCTGTCCTCTGGGTCAGACGCTCACACAGAGCGCTGGACAGGGGCTCCTCCATGGAGCTCAACAGCACCACCTGCAGGACGGAGGGGGAACAGCAGCTTACTACCACTAGAGGAGGAGAGGGGGATGATAGAGGAGGTGGAGGAGGTTTTCCAATCATTGATTTCAACAGAGAGATTGGTCTCCAAAGAGACCTCCAAAAATTGCCAATGCCGACTATATTTCAAGTCGTCACGGCGGGGTATTGGGTAAAGTTTTCAACTAGCAATAATCACGCCTCGGATAAACCTCATAGGCTACGATACTGCCACTGCGCAAAGATAACAAGACTGGCTGCCAGCCACGTGACCTCACCACACCAAACCCCAGACCCAGACACGGTTTACAACCAAACTCTTCCATTACAGCTCTAAGACAGAGCTAGGATAGAAGATATTAGTTACAATGTGTGCATTCAGTTATTTAGCAGTTGTGAGTTTTGTTAAGCTTTCAAATGTATGTACGAAAGTAAATCTGTATTGCAATGCATGATGGGACAAGCAGCAAGTCTTTGACATGTAAATACTGGCATTTACTCAGCCCCTCCCCCCTGTGTGTTACCTCCACGCCCTCCTCCTGCAGCATGCGTATCCCCCTGGTGTCTCTGGTGCTGAAGGACAGCATCTCCTCCCCCGAGGCAGACAGCAGCACCTGGCCGTCTGTCAGACCCCCACACACCACACACAGCAGCAGCCGCACCACCTCGGGCTGGGCCCGGCCGAAGTAGCCGAACCTGGACACACACATTACACACACACACACACATTATACACACACACACACAACCAGGTGAGGAAATATGACGAGTAAGTGCTTAGAATGTGATAGTTGGGGGATACATGATGTCACTTCCTGTTTCTCTTCCTCACCGGAGTACCCTCTGCTCTGCCACGGGCCAGTCTATGTCCACGTCGATGTCCACGCTGAACTCTGGTAGCATCTCATAGTAGGCCATCTTACCCCCCTGGGAGGAGGGGGAGGAGAGCAGGCGGGGGAGGAGACAGGGAAGGAAAGTGAAACATGGTGCTCTTACTACCCTAAAACCTTGCTGTGTGAGGTATCTGGTTGCTTAGCTACCTTTAACAGTCCTACTGGTTGCTAGTTACCTTCAACAAAGATACAAGATAAAATACAATACATTGTAGTTGTATAGTGTATTGTATTTTATCTTTGCTAGTACTTTCTCCTGTGTTAACTGACGTAAAGGCGAGCTGCTGTAACAAAGAGTTTCCCTTTGGGGATCAATAAAGCATTTCTGATTCTGATTCTGAAAAGCCCCTGCTGGTTGACTAGCTAACTGTAACAGCCCTTGGAGGTTGCCTAGCTACCTGTAACAGCCCCTGTTGGATGAGTTCTCTGGTGGCGAAGTAGAAGGAGCCGTTCTCACACAGCTCCCCGTCCCAGTCCTGCCTGCGCGGCCTGCAGGCCGGGTCCAGGTTCAGGGGCCGGGTGGACACGCCCGCTGGGGAGGGGGAGGAGGGGGTCAGTACACTGTTTTCCAGGTTCATATGTAACTCTAACCTGACTACACTTCAAAACATGCAATTATTCTCAACAGCAGATAGCAGAAATGACATCAGAACACTAGTTACTACAAACAATTTCCAATCATTGATTTCAACAGAGAGATTGGTCTCCAAAGAGACCTCCAAAAATTGCCAATGCCGACTATATTTCAAGTCGTCACGGCGGGGTATTGGGTAAAGTTTTCAACTAGCAATAATCACGCCTCGGATAAACCTCATAGGCTACGATACTGCCACTGCGCAAAGATAACAAGACTGGCTGCCAGCCACGTGACCTCACCACACCAAACCCCAGACCCAGACACGGTTTACAACCAAACTCTTCCATTACAGCTCTAAGACAGAGCCAGGATAGAAGATATTAGTTACAATGTGTGCATTCAGTTATTTAGCAGTTGTGAGTTTTGTTAAGCTTTCAAATGTATGTACCAAAGTAAGTAAATCTGTATTGCAATGCATGATGGGAGAAGCAGCATGTCTTTGACATGTAAATACTGGCATTTACTCAGCCCCTCCCCTCTCCTCCCCCCTCCAGATTCACAAGTCCTCACAAGGTTTCTGCTATGTACGTCTCTTTCAATGAAAGCATCTGCTAAAGGAATACAAAGTTACATGCAAGTCCATAAGGTAAGTACAACATGCTACAGACTGATGAGAGACCAGCAGGTAACGCTGCGTTCACACTGCAGCGTTTTTTAACGCTCTGCATCGCTCGCCTTCCCACAGTACACCACACTCGGGGGCGTGTTAGACAAGTTAATACAGAGTTGTAGTTCTCTAAGGTCACTGTTGTAGTCATGGCCAAGCGTGCAGATTTGGGTTCATGTACTCATAATATCGATCAAAATACCACTTTTACACAACATTTATGTAAGTGCAAGATTTTACTAGTGCAAGATTACAGTAGAATACATGTTATGCCACCGGTCACTCAACCAGTCGTTTGTAGGCTGGGCTAGCGAGCTAGCAGTGGCACAGAACAGTCACGTTATGTGACGAGACTGAAGCCTGGTTTCATTGAAAATGAATTGGAAGCCGACGCCGCGCGCCGCCCGCTCCGCTGCAGTGTGAACGCACTGTTAGTACAGCATGCTACAGACTGGAGAGACCAGCAGGTAAGTACAGCATGCTACAGACTGAAGTACAGCACGCTACAGACTGATGAGAGACCAGCAGGTAAGTACAGCATGCTACAGACTGACGAGAGACCAGCAGGTAAGTACAGCATGCTACAGACTGGAGAGACCAGCAGGTAAGTAAAGCATGCTACAGACTGATGAGAGACCAGCAGGTAAGTACAGCGTGCTACAGACTGGAGAGACCAGCAGGTAAGTAAAGCATGCTACAGACTGATGAGAGACCAGCAGGTAAGTACAGCATGCTACAGACTGATGAGAGACCAGCAGGAGGATCAGATCAGCCTGAACACACCTCCCTTCTTCCCCTCCTGCCATCTGAACTGGTGTCTCCGCACCACAGAGAACACAGACTGGAAGTCCTGCAACGTGATGAGCTGCAGCGCCTCCTGCAGGTGGGAGGGGTGCAGGCAGGGAGACGTGGCCTGGATGTTGCAGATCACATCCATCTCTGGGGAGGAGAAAGAACACAGGTAAACACGCGTGCACACGCACAGGGAAACGTTGGCTTGTGACACACACACACACACACGGCCTGCTTGCTCAGTAGTCAGCATAGGTAAGGTAAGGAAAGGAAATCTTTATCATCCCCCGGGGTACAACATTTTTAACAATATCTTCTAACCTGTTCCTGTGTCTTGTTGTGTGTGCATAGTGTGTGTTGTAGACAGCCTGCATCCTGGTAGGGTGTGTGTCTAGCTGGGCGAGGCTCTGGATGGAGAAGAGGGTGTGACTGTTAGAATCTAGAATCCTGTCTGTCTGCCTGTGTCTGTCTGCCTGTGTCTGTCTGCCTGTGTCTGTCTGCCTGTGTCTGTCTGCCTGTGTCTGTCTGTCTGCCTGTGTCTGTCTGTCTGTGTCTGCCTGTCTGCCTGTCTGGATCTAAGTTAGCACTGAAAGCTGAGTCTCACACACACACACAAGCAAGTCACTTTGGATCAAAGTGCAGCATGAATACATGATGTACATAGTAGCATTACCAGGGTCAGGGTTACAGTACCAGGGTTATATAACCAGGGTCAGGGTGACAGTACCAGGGTTATATAACCAGGGTCAGGGTGACAGTACCAGGGTTATATAACCAGGGTCAGATTCAGATTACCGGGGTTGAGGCGGCTGAACTCCTGGATGGTGTCCAGGGAGCTGGAGGAGTCTTGGGACACCTCGGGGCTCCGGCGGTGCACCTGCGCCCCCCACGCCCGCGCCACCTTCTCTATCTCATCATGGTCTGTCGACACCCACACACTGCAGGGAGCAAGAGGATGAGGGAGAGGAGAAGGGGGGTTTGACGATTAATTAGAGCAATATTTAATATATTAGGAGAAGTGTGCAAGTTTCTTATACTATTGGGAGAAGGGGGGGGGGGGGGTCTGACTGATACTGCAAACACATATACGGCAAGCCCAAAAGACCAAGAAGAAAAGGGCACCATCTGCTGGCCAATATATAACATTACCTTATAGGAAGATTTGTAATAAGTTAATTGTACAACAATTGGTCACATCATGCTCACAACAACATGACATGGACGACACGTGTACCACGTAGCCGGTCTTCCAGCCTTCAATCACAGCTAGGCTAACGCTAGGCTAGCCTCTAAGATGCATTACACACAGCTAGCGTAGATAGAGCTGCTGACTAGTTAGCTAGCTGCTAGCTTGATACAAGGGTCTTTCCTGTCTGCATTCATATTGTTTCATGATCAAATGCCGAGACGCCACAACAAAACAGACAGCTACACAATCCATAATAATATTGAGTAATCATCAGCATGTTATGCAGTCATATCGTCATAAACGTTATGCTGGAGGAACTGGGTTGTCATATTAAATATGTAAACACGTCTGCAATGCTAACCTGTCAAACATGTTGGAGTCCACCGCAGCTCTCAGCACCCAGCCCACTAGCGGGACCCCGGCCAGCATTTTGATATTCTTAAGGGGAATTCCTTTACTACCTCCTCTTGCCAATACCAACGCCGCAATGTGTCTCTTTTTACCGGTTCCATCCTTGAATTTCTTTGACCCGGACACTTCGCCGTCTCGCACGTCCTCCACGTCAGATAAATTGCGTTTCCTTTCGGTCATTCTCGCTCACAAGTCAGTGATGGCCGAGGGGGCGCTAGTTTGTAGCACTTGGAGTATTGAAGGAATGTAGAGGTACTAGTCTCGAATAATTAGCTAACTAGATGGCAAGCAGATTCTGCTAGTTCCAGCACATCGCTTTAGAGATCCCTGCCCAGTCTGCACACTACTAAACTGCTTTTTTACAAGTAGTCTACGTCGTGATATATTACATTAGCAAGACAGCAAGGCAGCCCGCTGACGAGGTTACGGATGTCAGACTGGGTGTTACACGTTTACCGTAACGGCTAGAAACAATGCGTAGATGAATACCGTTGACATCATAAAATCGAATGATGTATGGATAAAGTTTAACATTATGCTTATCTTAATTGACAAGCAACAGCGTATAATAAAAATAAAACAATGTGAGCTACATGTTGTGTAATAAGAGGCACAAACGTGAACTACAAAATAGGGTAAAGTAACCTACTTACGGTAAAAATGGCCATCGCTTCTTCGATTGGTTAGTGAGATCAATGTTTAACTGAAGAACAGATATTACTTTATAAAGGTCACACAAACAAGCAACATAGGACAACAAACGTGCGATTAATTTTTTATTAGGTATGCTAATACTAAAGTTACTACGCAATACAGACAAAAAGGGTAAGTGCCGTTTAATAAGAACAGAAGATATATGACACAATACAATAACATCTAACAATCAACAGTAGGCTTACACCAAAGATGCATTTATACTGATTCTGATCCTATGCTTTCATTTCCATTCTGATACTATCCTTTCATTTTTAGTAAATTTGATTACCAGTTCGAAACATAATACATCGATTCGGCTCAATGTTACCAAATCTACTCATCTTATTATTTTGAACAAGAAGATCAGTCTCCTTAGAGACCGTCAAAAATTGCCAATGCCGACTATATTTCAAGTCGTCACGGCGGGGTATTGGGTAAAGTTTTCAACTAGCAATAATCGCGCCTCGGATAAACCTCATAGGCTACGATACTGCCACTGCGCAAAGCTGATTTAACATTTTGAAACCCGGAGGACCAGACTTAGAGACGTACTGGACAAAGAGACGGTTTAAAACATAAAACTGTTCAGTTACAGACCTGAGTCGCCATAAGTGTATCTGTCAACGGTTATAATGTTAGTTTACTTATATGATACACAACAGTGTGTTTTAATTCAACTTTAGTATAATATTATCTACGTTATCGGTTTTGCAATGCATGCTGGGACGTGAACATGCCCTCTATAGAGTAACGTTGGCCGCACTGATCTACATGTGGAAGGATGGACGAATCTACGGAGATCCCCTCCAGTGTTTACATCCCCGCGGATAGGAGATTAGTTCAGATGGCAACGCGGAACAATAAACAGTGTTCAACAATGTTGACTTTCAACAATGAAAGTCCGCTAGCTAAACTGCAGTATATTGAATACATCTTGTGCTGCACTCTCTAGAAATACATTAATATCTCACAAATAATATCGGCAGCACGAACATGAGTTATTGCAGATAGAAGCTAAACGCATTCGCACGGGCCAAGCGCCTCAAGTCTCCATGCTTCATTTAATTTGTTTTCCCCGTCTGCTACAAACTGTAACGACGCCGAGTCTCGCAGTTATCTGGGGCTGCCGGAGATGAACATAGATTGTAGGGAGTTAAGCTCCTGTGGTAGGAGGGTAAATCTGGATCCTGGAGAAAGTTAGGGACGGGATTAGAAGACTGGGATTCTTCTTGCCATTTGGCGTCCCAAACTTGAACTTTAATTTGAGCCGGTGACCAGTGTGGGTTCCAGTGCCAGCGAGCCGTGTTTGAGTAGCCTACTGTGACTAGCTGGTCCTGGGTGGACGTTCCTTACTGCAATCTAAGTCGTGGTTGTCCTGGTGTGGCTGGTTGTAACTGTAGCCCTCCTCACCAGGGAGGGGAAATCCTAAACCATGAAATATATAGTGTATATATTTGATTTAATAATGATTGCACTTGTAATACACACAATTGCGTTTGTGATTATACGAATATTAGTGTTCACCGCTAAATCAGGATATAACCCACATTCAATACCCCCCCCCCCCCCCCCCCCCCGACAAGTAGCCTAGCAGAGTGCCTCTACACTTGGTAAATCGACAGGGGAGTTCAAATCACACACTCTTCATGTCTGCCACTAGATGGCGACATTGACCGTTTTTCTTGATGATTTTAAGAAACTTCTGAAAGATGTTTGATGGAACAAATACTAGTTGACACAACTGACAATGTAATAATCGTTACAAAGCCAACACAGATCAATTCAACTAAATAAATAAATTTGAACGTATTATGAATATTAATGTCACTAGCTACCAAGGCCTGCTTTGAACGGACTAACTGCATGTAGTTTATCGGCGGGTCAGAGCCTCGTAGGTCTGTCCAGCAGTACAGCCAACTACACCGATATTCTGCCAACATAGTATCTCAACTTCAATTTACAAAATCGACTCTTGTTCACTTACCTCAAAATATTTCCTTATTTTGTGCAATTTTCGGCAGTAATGTAAGTCTACCCCGCTTATACTAAGCGCACGAGCCACACATTTTCATCTGGCTAGCAAGCCAACATGAAACCCCGTCTCAACATTAAATATTCAGCAGGTAGCCTGCATTAAGGCGCACTGGTTCATTTCTTGTAGACTATAATTCATTTGACTCATACATTTGGGTAACTTACTACTTCACATTCACGCACATTTGAAGCAGTTTAACAAAAGCCTGATTTGGTCAAACGAAGAGAAGATATCCTACCGCAGGTGAGGTAGCGTCTGTTAGCAGTTAGCCTGTAGCCTCGTCCAGTAGGTGAGAGGTAGAGCGGTTCAAGTGGAACATGAAAATAGTCACGACCAAGCACGGAACAATTGTTCAATAAGTTTAATTTATTGTGTAAGCTTACAGTTTAAGAAAAAATAACAAAACTCAAAAGCCTAGCTCTAATAAAAAGAAAGAAAGTAGTAAACAAGGACATCGGAGCGGGTAGAAAAATCAGTATTTGAGGCACTTGAAACTATATATTTTCATGTTGGAATGCAACATATTTTTCGGTCAGTGAGACATTAAACAGAATGAAATCAAACATTTGTCTTGAGTTTGTTGATGTGTATAGAATTCAGACGCTTCAAAGCAATGCATGAAACGCGAAACTTGCTACCTATAGTACCATCGATCTCCAGCTACAATACCATCTTTTCAGACTCCAGTACAGCATTGTTCAGACGAGACAGGGTGAAAAGCACAAAGATTATTCTACATAAATTTGGATTAGTGTTTCACAAATTGTGTGGTTACATGTTAAGGTACTAAACTACTAGACCAGGAGCGGTGAGAACAGAACCTGCATCCGCCAGGCCAGAGAGGTGCATGCTGGGAACTCCCAAGCACCCAAACAGGAAGAGAAGCCGGTGCTGGTGTCATGTGACCGCCACACTCTGCATGCCCTCAAACTGCACCTTTGGTACAGCGAGGGCAGAGTTATTCCTCCTCATGGCCCCACCCCCTCCGGCCGAGGCCCCGCCCTTCCTGATGGAGTTGTTGCGCCTCATGGAGTTGCGTTTGCGTAGCGAGTTCTGGTGCGACAGCTCGCTCTTCTGCAGCGTCTGGATGAGGATGGACGGCTTGTCGTCCAGCTCGCGGGCACTGCAGCGCGGCGTCGCCACCTTCACCGTGTTCCCGAACTTGGAGTAGTCCACCGAGTACACGCCGTCCTCCTCCGTCACTATGGGAACGAAGCGGTGGCCCCACTGGATCTCCTCGGTAACGTAGGAGGTGCGCGCCTGCGTGGTGATGCCCGTGGTCTCCACCACGCCCTCCAGGATCACGATCACCTCCAGGTCACTGCACTGCAGCTCCATGGCCGACAGGTCGTACAGGGGACTGGGGGGAGGGAGGGAGGGGGGGAGTGTGTACATTAAATCTTCATCTCTCTCCTTTCCCTCTCTTCTCTCACCTGTCTCTGTGTCTGTCATGTACCTCTCCTCTCACCTGTCTCTGTGTCTGTCATGTACCTCTCCTCTCACCTGTCTCTGTGTCTGTCATGTACCTCTCCTCTCACCTGTCTCTGTGTCTGTCATGTACCTGTCCTCTCACCTGTCTCTGTGTCTGTCATGTACCTCTCCTCTCACCTGTCTCTGTGTCTGTCATGTACCTCTCCTCTCACCTGTCTCTGTACACATCCTGTGTCTGGCCTCAGTACCCCTCTCCCCTCACCTGTTCTTGTCGATCACGTGACAGATGATGAGTGGCGCCAGCAGGAAGACGCTGTTGCAGGCCACGTCTCCCTCCGTCTGCACGTCGATCTGGTGGATGGGGATGATCTCCCCCTCCGGCGTGGTGGTCCTCCTCACCACCTGCAGCCGCACCGCAGCCCCGATGATCATGCTCTTCCTCAGGTCTCCGATGCGGATCATGAAGCACAGCCGGTTGTTCCTCACGGCGATGACGGCGTGCCGGCTGAAGATGAGCGTCTCGGCACGGCGGTGGGACTGGGCGGTCTTCATGAAGATGCAGCCCAGCATGATGGCGTTGATGATGAGGCCTGCGATGTTCTGCAGGATGAGCACCGCAATGGCGTCCGGGCAGTGCTCTGTGATCATGCGGCCGCCGAAGCCGATGGTGACCTGGACCTCGATAGAGAAGAGGAAGGCGGAGGTGAAGGACCTGGGAGGGAGGAGGAGAGGAGGGGGGTGGTGGGGGGATAGATGAGGGTGGGATGGAAGGGGGATAGAGGGGGGGTGGAAGGGGGATAGAGGAGGGGGGGATGGATGGATGGAGGGGGGTGGTGGGGGGATAGGGCGATGGATGGATGGAGGGGGGGTGGAGCAGGGAAGACAGGATGGGAGAGGTTGCCGAGGTTTACGGAGGTGTAGTTTAGGGGGGAAGATGGGGGTGAGGGTCGGGTGGAGGAGGGATTGGGGAGGTGTAGTTTAGGGGGGAAGATGGGGGTGAGGGTCGGGGTGGAGGAGGGATTGGGGAGGTGTAGTTTAGGGGGGAAGATAGGGGTGAGGGTCGGGGTGGAGGAGGGATTGGGGAGGTGTAGTTTAGGGGGGAAGACGGGGGTGAGGGTCGGGGTGGAGGAGGGATTGAGGATAGACGGGGGAAGTTCATGTTGAAGTCGTTTAGAAGGGGTGGGAGAGGAAGATGGAATCCATTGATTGCGGAGAGAAAGTGGGATGGGGCAGAAAAGGAAGAAGAGGGGAGAGGGAGGAGGACAGGAGAGGGAGGAGGAGAGGGGAGGGAGGAGGACAGGAGAGGGAGGAGGAGAGGAGAGGGAGGAGGACAGGAGAGGGAGAGCCTAGGTCAGATGAAACAGTAATGGTCTCCACATCACCGCCTCTGTGCTTGCCCTCTGGTGAGACAACAGTCTAGTATCACATCTACATTACTGTCCTAATCATGGACCAGTACACTGCAGCATAGCTACATCTACATTACTGCCATAATCATGGACCAGTACACTGCAGCATAGCTACATCTACATTACTGCCATAATCATGGACCAGTACACTGCAGCATAGCTACAATGGCAACTTCTGTCTGGAGCACAAGGCTGATTCAACCAAGGATGTGCGTTCAGACAGTGTGTCATTTTACGTTAACTTTTCACCTGGGATAAAGTACTTGGAAGTTAACAATCATCTACAGTAACGATCCGTTTCCTTTGTTAGTTAGTTCATCGTCACTTACTTCACGTTTGTGACGCACTGTTCCACGCTGGCTTTGCTGTCCAGGTCTCCGTGCGCGAAGGCCACGAGCCACCAGACCATGGCGAACAGAAGCCAGCTGCACAGGAACGTCATGGTGAAGATCACGAGCGTGAAGCGCCATTTCAGGTCCACGAGAGTGGTGAACACGTCCTGCAGAAAGCGACCTTGCTCGCGGATGTTCTTGTGCGCCAAGTTGCAGGAGCCGCTCTTGGCGATGAAGCGGGCTTTGTTGACCCGGTCTCTGAACACGGGTTTGCGGTGAATCCGCGATGCGAGGCCCGGCACGCCGAACTCCTCCGGGATTATACTCTTTCTCGCCAACATCTTCTGTACATCTCAGCGCATTTGCGATGGAAGTTGAAAGTTGTCCCAAGTCTCTGAGTCGTGCGTAATTCTGTCACCTTCGCTGGACCATGACTTTTTAAGGAAGACCTTCAAATGTTTGACGTTTCACCTGGAAAATATTTGCTGTTTGAACGTTTTCTGGGAACGTCTGCGTGTGCCTTCGGACTCCTCAAATGTCACTTCCAATAAATTGTTCTGAGGGAAAACCGGACAGGGAATGTTTCTGCTCGAGCAGGGCGCATCCCAACTTCTGTTGACGTAGGCGAACTGTCCGGGGCGGGTGCCGCTCCTCGGTTCAACGAACTTTAAAGTGCTGCATTTATTCCTTTTAACGTATTTTTGTTTTTGCGTTAGTTTGTTGGCTATTGTAAGTGAAATACTAACAACATCCGATGGTCATGTGTTCTATAATTGGATCACTCTACCCAGCATCTGTTCACAAATGAAAATTTGGAAAATACGTATAAAATAACACCAATGTACTCTACTGAACTGACAGAGTTTGAATAAGTTAATTTAGGGTCTTAGTATCCGTTACAAACCGTTTGCCTTGTTAATATCTAGTTATGAACTATATTGCGGCCATTATACGGTTATACGGTATAACCAGAAGATGTCGCTATTAAGCAATTAAAAGTTCCATAAAGACCGGGGCTCCTTCAGATGATTATGGGATGCACAATCAGCGATAGAGACGCTTTTCACTCAAAGCCTTTTTTATTAACATTTCAAGTGTATAAAAGGTAGGCACGCTATAATGTTTTGATATTCGAGTTGACAGTTGATTGAAAATACCGAGGATAGTTATGATATAAAGTAAACACTTAAGACAGACACTTATCTATGATAACCTTAATCATTAAACAAAATGTGCATTCTCAGGAGGAAAAAAGTAATTGACAGTTTGCATAGTTAAAGGGCTAGGGTTTGTAGAGAGTGTGTAATATTGTGATTGAAATAACAGTCACTTATAGCAGTAACTCAAGCCAGAACACCTTGAACAGTAGCAGTCAGGTTTAAAGGTTTCATCCAAACAACTAAAGGGTTAACTCAGGGGGAAAGATCTGATCTGGGATCAGACTAACTCAGTTTCCTTGTTCTGCCTTAACCTTGACACCCCCCCCCCCCCCTTCACCTCTGTCTCTCTTAGGGGGAGGACACAAGCATAGCAGAGGTGTTAAGGGTAACACTGGTTTGGCAGGACAGTGTAGATTGGTTTCAGCAGGACAGTGACAAGACACTGGGCCTGGGGTGTGTGAGTGTGACTCGTAGTACATGGCCTGTATTAACCCTCAGCTGTGTGTTCACAAGAAGTGGTTAGAAGATGAAGGAACAGAGAGAGAGAGAGACAGAGAGACAGTCAGAGAGAGAGACACAGAGAGAGACAGAGAGAGAGACAGAGAGAGAGAGAGACAGAGAGAGAGACAGAGAGAGAGAGAGAGAGAGACAGAGAGACAGTCAGAGAGAGAGACACAGAGAGAGACAGAGAGAGAGACAGAGAGAGAGACAGAGAGAGAGAGAGACCGAGAGAGAGAGAGAGAGAGAGAGACCATCACTCAAACAATGAGAAATCAGTTTCAGGAAAAAATACAAAATCAATACGGCACAGTAGAATTACAGCCAAAAACAACCATTCTGCCTTACAGTACAGCACTTGGCATCCAGGCAGTACAAAGTGGATATATGAAACAGCATTGATACGTAGAGCCACACCAGTCCTGCACACACACAGACCAGAGTATAGCCCAGAGAACGCCTCCCTCCACCAATAAGGGCTCATCTGAGATCAGCTCAACGCACGTTTCCTGATAACTGTTAGGGCTGGGGACCAATCAGATCTTAGTGACAGGTTCTGACCTATGGCTGAGGGGCTTGGCTGGCTGAGGGGGAGGAGGGTGGAGTCTTCCCTAATCAATAACAGTACTGATCACTCATTGGGTGAAGTCATCAGTGAGGGTCTGTACGGACTGTGTGATTGGCTGTCTCAGTCCTGGTGTTGACAACAGAACATTACAGAACCCAGCAGAACCTTACAGAACCCAGCAGAACCATACAGGACCCGGCAGAAGCTTACAGGACCCAGTAGAACACAGAACCACACACTCCTGCACATTTCAACAGCTCAGATCGCAGGTTAGATATAGAAGAATATGTTTACATATATAGCTAGATTAGATGTCATTTAAAAACAAATAGAGTAAAGACTTATGCATATAAAACTACCACAGCCCTTAAAGTACCTCAAAATGTCGACCAATCAACCAATCAATCAGTCTATTGATCAATCCCACAAACAGCAGATCTCCGCTGGGAGGCTGAAGACGTGAGCCGGATCTCTGGACGGACAGGTGATCCATAAACTGACTGATTGTCGTCTGGATGAGCAGTCGTATTGATGTGTTGGGCGGAGCCTCCATGCGAGGGGGAGGAGCCTCCATGCAGTGGGCGTGGCCTCCATGTGGGGGCGGGTCTACATGTCGGCGCGGACGAAAGAGGCGAACATGCCGTCCTCCTGCTCCAGCAGTTCCTCCGGCCGGCCGGACTCCAGAATGTTCCCTCGCTTCATCACAATCACCAGGTCTGCCGTCAGGATGGTGTGCACCCGGTGCTGGGGGAGACCACACACACACACACCATGGTTACCACAGGAAAGATGATCAAGCACACCGTGGTTCCCATGGTTACAACAGGAGAAAGGACCACACACAGCATGGTTACCACAGGAGAGACGATTACACACACCATGGTTCCCATGGTTACCACAGGAGAAATAACCATAGACACACACACACCATGGTTGATACCAATCATACCTGATCTTGGCCTGATAGAATGGAACACCTGTTACTTCATGCGTTCAGACCCCACCCTCCCCCCCACCACCACCACACTAGACAGCTGCATGCAGGCGGTACCAACCGGTGCATGGTCGCCATGGCAACCTGGGAGGCGGGGCCGGGACTACTTGTTGGTCCTCACTAACTCACTGAAGAGGCTGTCCTGCTGAGCTAGCAGCTGATTGGCAGAGTCACACTCCACTAAGATCCCATTGGAGAACACCAGAACCTGCTCCGCCTCCACAATGGAGGACACCAGGTGCTGGGGTGACAGAGCCGAAAGGAGGGAGGGAGGGAGAGGGGATGACAGGGAGGGAGGAGAGAGGAGACAGGGAAGGAGAGAGGGAGGGAGGGTGACAGGGAGGGAGGGAGGATGACAGGGAGGGAGGGTGACAGGGAAGGAGGGAGGGTGACAGGGAAGGAGGGAGGGAAAGGAATAGGTTGGAGAGAAACAGAGGAAAAAGAATGAAAGAAAGACAAGGACAAGGAAGTGAAACGAGAAAGAAGTCAGGGAGGTAATAAGGTTCAGAGAAACTAAATGCAACAAGAAGAGTCCTGAGCAGAACTCCAGTAGACTTCAGGAGAGAGAGAAGACAGAGAAAGAGAGAGGGGAGGACAGGCGAGAGACAGAAAGACAACAGTGAGAGGAGAGACTGGAGACAGGAGAGAGACTGGAGTGAGGGAAGGGGACGTAGGAAGTCTGGAGAATCAGAAAGCCAAACCACTGTGCTGCCCTGTCCTCTCTCTAGTGACTGATGTAGAGAGAGAGAGAGAGAGAGAGAGAGAGAGAGAGAGACCACACTCCTCTACAGAGTGTCTCTCCATCCACCAGTCTGCAAACCTAGACGGCGTGTGATGCCAGACTTACTGCGATGGTGACCACTGTCCGGTCAGCGAACGCCGTCATGACGACCTTCTGCAGGATATTCTCCTGAGGGGGAGAGAGCAGAGAGAGCAGAGAGAGAGAGAGCAGAGAGAGAGAGCAGAGAGAGAGAGAGCAGAGAGAGAGAGCAGAGAGAGAGCAGAGAGAGAGAGCAGAGAGAGCAGAGAGAGAGAGCAGAGAGAGAGAGCAGAACTTGAAATAATAGGTGACGAGTAACTGCTGGTCCCATGATTGATGATGTCATCGTCTCAGCCTAGGCTAGCGACAGGAAGTGAGCTCACGGTTGCCATGTCGATGGAGGCGGTGGCCTCATCCATGATGAGGATGCTGCTCTTCCTGACGAAGGCTCGGGCCAGACAGAACAGCTGCCTCTGACCCACACTGAAGTTCTCCCCTCCCTCCGTCACCACCGCGTCTACACACACACATTCATATTAGTATATATTACACACACACACACACACACACACACACACACACACACACACACACACACACACACACACACACACACACACCCCCACACACACACACACACACACACACACCCACACACACACACACACACACACACACACACACACACACACACACACACACACACACCGTACCCAGGCCCCCAGGCAGGGCTTTCACCATGTTCTTCAGCTGGGCGATCTCCAGAGCCTCCCACAGGCGGTCGTCTGTACAGGTGCGCTCAGGGTCCAGGTTGAACCTGCGGACAGGAGAGAGAACCTGGGTCAGGACCAGAGACTGGACAGTCAGTCTGGGTCAGGACCAGAGACTGGACAGTCAGTCTGGGTCAGGACCAGAGACTGGACAGTCAGTCTTGGTCAGGACCAGAGACTGGACAGTCAGTCTGGGTGAGGACCAGAGGACAGTCTCACAGCTGTGAGGACATCTCTCACATCTCTCACATCTCTGGTCACTGAGTCTCACAGGACAGATCCCTCTTTCATCTAATGTGCTCCAACTGAAGAGTCACAAGAGAGAGAGGGAGCAAGATGTAGAGATGGAGGGGGGGAGGGAGACAGAGAGAGAGAGAGAGAGAGAGAGAGAGAGAGGGGGGATGACCATAAGAGGTAATGTCAGAGTATTTGGCTGGTCTCCTTCCTCCTGACTCCCTCAGAGCACAGGGAACCCTCGACCCTCTGACCCCTCCCCCTCTGTCTCTCTTTTCTCTCTCTCTCACACACACATACACACTGACATCTCTCTCTCTCTTTCTCTCTCTTTCTCTCTTCCTCTGTCTCCGTCTATCTCACACACACACACACACACACACACAACTCTCGGTCTCTCTCTAGATAAACCTAGGTTAGCACTAGTGCTGCCATAGATAGAGTCCTAAGTTAGCATTAGCACTGCCAACTGTGGACTAAGTTAGCATTTGTGTTGCCATTCATAAACATCGCCTAGCTTAGCACAAGCACTGCTATAGACAAACACTGGACCATGTTAGCACCAACGCTGCCATAGATAAACAATGGCATAAGTTAGCAATAGCGCTGCCAACACGGGCCTATGTTGGCACTAGCACTGCCATAGATAAACAGTGGCCCCCCTTAACTGCCCCTCTTTTGGTTACAGTTATTGTAAGAATCAATCGTCTGAGACCTCTGTCCCTTCATGTAAACATCGCCCGGGCAACTAACTGGCTGGTGGAGCATCTGTCTTCTTCATGGAAATACAAGCTCTGTCTAAACAAACAGGACAAGCTCTCTCTCTCTCATAACAAACACAGAAGCAGTTATCTGAGCCAGTCCTAACACACTGACAACTAGGAGATCTACTCTAGTGCACTCCACTGTACTCTACTGATGTTATGGGATGTGTTTAGCTCAGAAGAGGAGCCTCTGCCTGCGGATCAAGAGTTAACAGGTCCCCCTAAATGAATCCATTATCATCATTATTACATTATTCCTACTGTGTAGCTCAGATTAGTAGAGTAGTGAGTGAGTGTGTGTGTGTGTGGGTATGAGTGTGTGTGTGTGTGTGTGTGTGTGTATGAGTGTGTATGAGTGTATGCACATACCATGATGGGGTCAGTACTGGGGCCCTCTACTCTCTCCTGTGCTCATGCAGCAGAGCAGCAGAGAGTGGGGGGATAATGTTGTTGTTGTTGCAAATGAAGGGAGGTGTGCTTGATGCAAGGTTAGTAACAGGCCTCCAGGGAAGGCGGTATCTCTGACAGGAGGAAGTCTCTGTTTATTGTTCTTGTCCTTATCTGTTTGTATTACTAAACACAGGAAACTCCTCTGTGTGTGTGTGTGTGTGTGTGTGCGTGTGTGTGTGTGTGCATGTACCGTATAGACCCACTGAACAGCACTGGGTCCTGCAGGATGATGGACAGACGAGACCTGAGAGTCTGGAGAGGGAGACTACAGATGTCGATGTCATCAATGATGATCTTCCCTGGGGGAGGTGGGGAGGGGGGGATGGGGGGGAGGTGGGGATGGGGGGGAGGAAAAGTTAAGTAAAGTTCAGAAAGAAACGGCATCCTTGAAAAATACTTTACTGTGACTCTGAAGTCTTTAAGGAGGAACTTAGCACAAGAGCGAGCATACACACACACGCACACACACACACACACAGTCAGACCATGGAGAGACATCAACACACACACACAGGCAGACCATGAAGAGACATCGCTGTTCTACATTTCTGGCTGGTGTCACACAGACACACTCACAAGACACGTGTCCTGCTGAATAAAGTGTGTTTTGGTTTGAGCTGTTTGAGCTGTTTGAGCCGTTTGAGCTGTGGTGTTTGAGAGGGACAAGTGCTTGTTGTGTTTGGCTGACCTGGGGAGGGAGCTAGGACCTGGGGAGGGAGGGAGCTAGGACCTGGGGAGGGAGGGAGCTAGGACCTGGGGAGGGAGGGAGCTAGGACCTGGGGAGGGAGGGAGCTAGGAGAGAGACATACCTTCAAACATATCCACCATGTTGAAGAAGGCCAGAGACAGGGAGGACTTCCCACTTCCTGTTCGCCCACATATCCCAACCTGGAGAGGGGAGGAGAGAGGAGGGGAGGAGAGGGGAGGAGAGAGGAGGGGAGAGGAGGAGAGAGGAGGGGAGAGAGGAGGGGAGGAGAGAGTAGGGGAGGAGAGATGAGGGGAGGAGAGAGGAGGGGAGGAGGGGAGAGGAGGGGAGGAGGAGGGAAAAGGAGAGAGGAGGAGGAGGGGAGGAGAAAGGAGGGGAGGAGGAGAGGAGGGGAGAGGAGAGAGGAGGGGAGAGGAGGAGAGAGGAGGGGAGAGGAGGGGAGGAGAGAGGAGGGGAGGAGAGAGGAGGGGAGAGGAGGGGAGGAGAGGAGAGAGGAGGGGAGGAGAGAGGAGGGGAGGAGGGGATAGGAGGGGAGGACGAGGGAAAAGGAGAGAGGAGGAGGAGGGGAGGAGAAAGGAGGGGAGGAGGAGAGGAGGGGAGAGGAGAGAGGAGGGGAGGAGAGAGGAGAGAAGAGGAGGGGAGGAGGAGGGGAGGGGAGAGGAGAGAAGAGGAGGGGAGGAGGAGGGGAGGAGAGAGGAAGAAGAGGAGGGAAGGAGAGAGGAGAGAAGAGGATGGAAGGAGGAGGAGAGGAGGGGAGGAGAGAGGAAGAAGAGGAGGGGAGGAGGAGGGGAGGGGAGGAGGGGAGGAGGAGGGGAATGGAGGGGAGGAAGGAGGGAGAGAGGTATGGAGGGAGAGAGAGAATATATTAAGTGAGTGATTTTTAATCTTTCATAAACATTGTGATCTCAGTGGAGTACTCTACCAGTAGGCAGGTTGTCCTGCTCTCCTCCCCTCCCCTCACCCCATCCTCCCTCCCTCCCCTCAGTCCTCACCCCATCCTCCCTCCCTCCCCTCCCCTCCCCTCACCCCATCCTCCCTCCCCTCAGTCCTCACCCCATCCTCCCTCCCCTCAGTCCTCCCCTCACCCCCCAGAAAAAGACAAACCCAGGGGGATGTTTGAGGCTGTTCTCTTGATGAAGAGAGATTAACAGAAAGGGAGGGGAGAGAAAGAGAGGGTGGAATAGAGAGGGATAAAGAGAGAAGTATAGAGATGATAGAAAGAGAGAGGGATATATATATATATAGAGAGAGGGATATATATAGAGAGAGAGGGATATAGAGAGAAGGATAGTGAGGGATAGAAAGGGTGTTATGAGACACATGCATAACAGAACAACCTACATAGGACATCAGATCCATACACACATGACAACACACCTCTTAACACAGACAGGAGGAGGGGGGGGTGACAGGACCGTGTGAAGCTAACATGTGTGTGAGGAGAGTGTGTGTGTGAGGAGAGTGTGTGTGTGAGGAGAGTGTGTGTGTGTGAGGAGAGTGTGTGTGTGAGGAGAGTGTGTGTATGAGGAGAGTGTGTGTGTGAGGAGAGTGTGTGTGTGTGTGTGTGTGTGTGTGAGGAGAGTGTGTGTGTGAGGAGAGTGTGTGTGTGAGGAGAGTGTGTGTGTGTGAGGAGAGTGTGTGTGTGAGGAGAGTGTGTGTGGATAAAAGTGAATAAAATGATAAAAATATAAGACGTGTCGTAGGCTGCTTTCTAGACTAGAGTGTCTACTAGGAGGCGTTCTGGAACGTTCTGGAACTGGTAACACACAGAGGGAGGTAGCCCCGCCTACAGCCTCCACCCCCGGCCCCCACCCCGCCCCCACCCCCCGCAGGGAGGTGTGAGCTACCTTCTGTCCTGGGTTGATGTACGCGTTGACGTGTTTGAGGACAGGCTTCAGCTGGGGGTCGTAACGAACACACAGGTTCTGGATCTTGATCTCCCCCTGGCTGGGCCAGTCCTCAGGGACCTGGGACACACCTGGGAGAGAGAGGGAGAGAGAGAGACACAGAGAGAGACACAGAGAGAGACAGAGAGAGAGACACAGAGAGAGACAGAGAGACACAGAGAGAGAGAGAGAGACAGAGAGAGACAGAGAGAGACACAGAGAGAGACAGAGAGAGATGGATAGACTTGTGAATAAAGAAAACAAGAAAATTATTTCCCCAGCACCAGGACCAGGGACTGACCCCAATACCAAGACTCTGGTCCTGACCACTGCTGGAGATGCTAAGGCTCATGGGAGATGAGTCAGTATTTCAGAGGAAAAACTCCATTACCCATGGATCCCTCGTAGTCCTCAGACGGCGTTGTCAGGAAACTGTTCACCTTCTTCACTGCTGCCATCTGCACCTCCAGATCTGCCAGGTTCCTCACCACCCAGTTCAGATAGTTAGTCACCTGGTTGGAGAGGAGTGGAGGGAGGGAGGGAGGGGGTGAGGGAGGGAGGGAGGGAGTAAGTAAGTAAGATGAAGTGAAGAGATGAAAGTAAGAATGTGCTTGCTAACAAAAGACAGACAGGCGGTGTCTCCCTAACACACACTCCCCCTCTTAGAAGACTCCAGAGTGTTTATGTGTGTCCCTTGTCATGTTTAAGAGGGACACACACAGTGATGCTGTTGCCGTGACAGCTGCCTTGTTAAACACTCTGCTTCTCCCAGGCCATACAAGGCTCCCTGAGATCCCCCTGACACACACACACACACACACCTCCCTGAGATCCCCCTGACACACACACACACCTCCCTGAGACACACACACACACACCTCCCTGAGATCCCCCCTGACACACACACACACAGAGAGGGATGGTGAGCTGATGGTGTAGTGCTGATGGTGTAGTGGTGTGCTGATGGTGTAGTGGTGATGGTGTAGTGGTGAGCTGATGGTGTAGTGGTGTGCTGATGGTGTAGTGGTGATGGTGTAGTGGTGATGGTGTAGTGGTGTGCTGATGGTGTAGTGGTGATGGTGTAGTGGTGAGCTGATGGTGTAGTGGTGTGCTGATGGTGTAGTGGTGATGGTGTAGTGGTGTGCTGATGGTGTAGTGGTGTGCTGATGGTGTAGTGGTGATGGTGTAGTGGTGAGCTGATGGTGTAGTGGTGTGCTGATGGTGTAGTGGTGATGGTGTAGTGGTGATGGTGTAGTGGTGAGCTGATTGTGTAGTGGTGTGCTGATGGTGTAGTGGTGATGGTGTAGTGGTGATGGTGTAGTGGTGAGCTGATGGTGTAGTGGTGTGCTGATGGTGTAGTGGTGAGCTGATGGTGTAGTGGTGAGCTGATGGTGTAGTGGTGAGCTGATGGTGTAGTGGTGAGCTGACCGTCAGGGCGTAGGTGAGGCCCAGCCCCACCAGGCCTCCAGAGGGAATGCTGTAGTCAGAGCTCCAGATGGAGGCGATGGCTGCTGTCAGCACGATCACTGCCCCCAGGTAGTCCTGGAGGGGGACAGGAGAGGGAGGGGGGTAGGGAGAGGAGGATGGAAGTCAAATTAATGTTTTCCTGAAATAAAAACAGTTAGACAAACAGTTGTAGTGCGGTGTGGAGGCGTCAGGTGAGGCGTCAGGTGGGAGGGGTCAGATGAGGCGTCAGGTGAGGCGTCAGGTGAGAGGGGTAAGGTGAGGCGTCAGGTGTGAGGCGTCAGGTGTGAGGCGTCAGGTGAGGCGTCAGGTGAGGCGTCAGGTGAGGCGTCAGGTGAGGCGTCAGGTGTGAGGCGTCAGGTGAGGCGTCAGGTGAGGCGTCAGGTGAGGCGTCAGGTGAGGCGTCAGGTGTGAGGCGTCAGGTGAGGCGTCAGGTGAGGCGTCAGGTGAGGCGTCAGGTGAGGCGTCAGGTGTGAGGCGTCAGGTGAGGCGTCAGGTGAGGCGTCAGGTGAGGCGTCAGGTGAGGCGTCAGGTGAGGCGTCAGGTGTGAGGCGTCAGGTGAGGCGTCAGGTGAGGCGTAAGGGGGACTCACAGTGCGGACCTCCAACCAGCGGTTGGCAGCAGAGAGGAACAGGTAGGCTGTGTTGTTGGTGTCTGTCAGCTCCAGCATCCTCTGCTTGAACCGAGCCTCGTGTCTGGAGACACAGGCAGGCAGGCAGGGTGGGAGACAGGTAGGGAGAGAGACAGGCAGGGAGAGAAACAGGCAGGGAGAGAGACAGGCAGGGAGAGAGACAGGCAGGGAGACAGGCAGGGAGGGAGACAGACAGGGAGACAGGCAGGGAGACAGGCAGGGAGGGAGACAGACAGACAGACAGACAGGGAGGGAGACAGACATTGAGTTAGGATGACCAGAAAGAGGACAGGCTGAAGAGGAGGACGGGATGAGGACAGGATGAGGCCTTGAGAGCTGTATAATGAGGACAGGATGAGGACAGGATGAGGCCTTGAGAGCTGTATAAGGAGGACAGGATGAGGACAGGATGAGGCCTTGAGAGCTGTATAAGGAGGACAGGATGAGGACAGGATGAGGCCTTGAGAGCTGTATAATGAGGACAGGATGAGGACAGGATGAGGACAGGATGAGGACAGGATGAGGCCTTGAGAGCTGTATAATGTTGGATTATCCTGCAGCTGGGAACTAGAGGGGAACGTTCTTCTAACTGTTTATATGAGCTAGTCCTTCAGAGAGAGACACCCTCTGTGGAGAGGGGGATGCAGAGCTGGAGAAGTGTAAGGAGGGGAGCAGAAGGGGGAGGGATGAGGGGAGAAGCTGGGGTATTTAATATGGGAGAAAGTCTATGTATATTTATATGATTAAACTCATAACTGGCAAGTGTCATCATGTGAATGTTAAGTGTGTATCTGTCTGTCTTAGACCCAGTTTACACTTACGGTTAGGGGTACAGTGTGTGTGTGTGTGTGTGCCATGTGTGTGTGTGCCATGTGTGTGCTATGTGTACGTGCCAGCGTGTGTGTGTGTGCCATGTGTGTGTGTGTGTGTATGTGTGTGTTTTCCAGCATGTGTGTGTGTGTGGGTGTGTGCCAGCGTGTGCGTGTGTGTGCCAGCGTGTGCGTCTGTGTGCCAGCGTGTGCGTGTGTGTGTGTGCCAGCGTGTGTGTGTGTGCCATGTGTGTGTGTGTGTGTGTGTGTGTGCCAGCGTGTGCCAGCGTGTGTGTGTGTGTGTGCCAGCGTGTGTGCGTGTGTGCCAGCGTGTGTGTGTGTGTGCCAGCGTGTGTGCGTGTGTGTGTGTGTGCCAGCGTGTGTGTGTGTGTGCCAGCGTGTGTGTGTGTGTGTGTGTGTGAGACCTGAAGGCCCGGATGGTGGTCAGCCCCTCGGCGGTCTCTGAGAAGTGGCAGAGCAGAGGCAGCTGGGTGGAGTCATCCAGATCCTGGAGGTCCCTGGGGGGGGGGGGGTAGAAATAGGGTGTAACTGATGTAAACTGTGTTATCTTACCTTGGAACACTGGCAACATGTTACACACACACACACACAGGCCCTTACTTGGAGGCGACTCGGAAGTACTTCTGGATGAAGTAGAAGGTGACGGCCAGGGGCACGAGGGCGACCAGGGAGACCGGGGTCACGAAGGCGATGACCCCGATGGCCGACAGACACAGCAGGGAGGAGCGTGTCAGAGACTCTAGGGTGGGGGGGATGTGCTGTGGGAGGAACAGAGAGGGGAGGAAGGTCTAGGTTAAGTACAGGACTGGATCTAGTACAGAGACTAGGTCCTGGTCTAGTACAGGGACTAGGTCCTGGTCTAGTACAGGGACTAGGTCCTGGTCTAGTACAGGGACTAGGTCCTGTTCTAGTACAGGGACTAGGGAGTCTCACCTGGTCGATGATGTTGGTGTCGGCTGAGAACCTGTTGAGGATCTGTCCCAGAGGAGTGATGTCAAAGAACCTGAGAACACAGCAACAGCAAGACGCTCAACCTGAGTGGACATGCGTGTGTGTGTGTGTGTGTCTGGGCTGTGTGTGTGTGTCTGGGCTGTGTGTGTGTGTGTCTGGGCTGTGTGTGTACCTGATGGGGGCGTGGATGATCTTGTTGAGCAGGTTGTGGTGCAGGTTGGTGGCAGCAGACAGACCAAGGAACTCCACAGACAGAGAGGTGACGAGGCAGAGCAGGATGCCTGCGCCACACAGGATGATGAACACGGGCATGTAGTACTGGTCCAGCTGCACACACACACACACACACAGATTGATGAACACGGGCATGTAGTACTGGTCCAGCTGCACACACACACACAACAACTACAGTGTCTAATATCACTGACTTTCATTGTGTTAACCTGACCCCTGACCTTTAACCTTGGGCTCACCTTCTCTTCCTCGGTAGCGAAGGACAAGGTGAGATTCCCGGTGAGGTTCCCAGGGCCGGAGTCTCTGACCGCACGGCTGCTGTTGGTCTTGTCAGCGGAGGTCCAGGCCGCCAGCCAGTAGTCGATGGCGACCATGACGGAGTGCTTGAGCAGTTTGGAGAACACCATGAGGAAGACCATGAAGAAGCCTCCGGACGACAGGTAGCGCCAGCACACCCCCCATGGGATCTTAGAGCGCCTGTTAGTGGTGGTGGACATGCTGTCATCATCCTCCTCCTCCTCTTCCTCCTCTGAAGAGAGGCAGAGAGAGAGGGGAGAGAGGGGAGGGAGGGAGGAGTCGAAGAGGAGGAGGAGGGTGTACAGTAGAACATGTCATCTTGGAGAACAGAAGGGGAGAGGAGAGGAGGGGGGGAGGGGGGAGAGGACAGGAAGTCACCTTCGTCCTCGTCATCTATCTGGTTCTTGGCTTCTCTGGAGTAGAACGCTCGTCTGAGAGTCTTCCTCTCCAGGGCCGTCTGGCAGTCCGGCTCTGGGTCCTGTTACATTTAGTCATTTTAGCGACGCTCTTATCCAGAGCGTTACCATGGCAACGACAGCACCGTGACTACACGCTAACAGTAGGCTAACTACACGCTAACAGCATGCTAACTACACGCTAACAGCATGCTAACTCCACGCTAACAGCAGGCTAACTCCACGCTAACAGCATGCTGACTACACGCTAACAGCAGGCTAACTCCACGCTAACAGCATGCTAACTCCACGCTAACAGCAGGCTAACTCCACGCTAACAGCAGGCTAACTCCACGCTAACAGCATGCTAACTCCATGACCTTCTCCAGCTCGGTGTCCTGGCGGTTCATGAGGGTCTTCCAGTGCTCGTACAGCTGCACGTCATGAGTCTGGATGTCCTTCAGGGTGCCCTCCCGAAGAACACTGCCATCCTTCATCGCAATGATCTGCACACACACACACTGCTGTTACACACACACTGACACATGCCTACTGAGTGTGTGTGTGAGTGTGTGTGTGTGTGCTAACCCAGTCAGCGTGGATGAGATACTGCAGCTTGTGGGTGACCAGCACCACGGTGCGCTTGTCATCCTGCAGGAACTTCAAGATGCCTTCTTGCATCAGGTGGTCACTCAGGTGAATGTCCAGCGCAGAGAACGGGTCGTCCTAGAGATGGGGGGGAGATGGGGGAGGGTGTAGTAGAGGGGGAGAAGGAGAGGGTGTATGAGAAGGGGAGAAGGGGAGGTAGGGAGGACAGGGGGAGAAGGGGAGGGAGGAAGAGAGGAGAGAGACAATAATCAAGCAGACATGGTGTCATATCTGATGATGCTCGATGTTCTAGCTGGGTGTGTGTGTGACAGCAGCGTGTACAGCCTGTACCCTGGCGATCAGGTGATGATGTCAGAGGCGTGTGCTCAAAATCCAATTACAAAGAGCGTGGTAAACAGGAAATGATGTCGCTAGGAAACCAAAGCCAGCCTGATGTTGGCCTTCCCTATGACACAACAACCCTTGAATCTAACCCTAACCCTGGATCCTACATGCTGCTGACTGACCAGGAAGACCAGGTTGGTGTTCTGGTACAGAGCTCTGGCCACACAGATCCTCTGTCTCTGCCCTCCACTCAGGTTGATGCCCTGGAACACACACACACACACACACAGATCATGACAGTGTTTAAGGTGTCAGGAGGAGGAGGATGACAGACAGGATGAAGAGCAGGTTACCCTCTCTCCGATCTCTGTCTGGTCTCCGAACGGCAGCAGGTCGATGTCAGGCTGCAGGGAGCAGGCGTCTATCACAGCCTTGTACCTGGGGGCAGATCACACACATGAACACCTTACCACCAACACACACACGTTACTGGGAGCTGTAGAGAGCCTCACTCACACACACACACACAGCCGTACCTCTGCTTGTTGCCTCACTCACACACACACACAGCCGTACCTCTGCTTGTTGCCTCACACACACACACACAGCCGTACCTCTGCTTGTTGCCTCACTCACACACACACACACAGCCGTACCTCTGCTTGTTGCCTCACACACACACACACACACACACACACACACACACAGCCGTACCTCTGCTTGTTGCCTCTACTCACACACACACAGCCGTACCTCTGCTTGTTGCCTCACACACACACACACACACACAACCGGACCTCTGCTTGTTGCCTCACACACACACACACACACACAGCCGTACCTCTGCTTGTTGCCTCACTCACACACACACACACACACTCACACACACACAGCCGTACCTCTGCTTGTTGCCTCACACACACACACAGCCGTACCTCTGCTTGTTGCCTCACTCACTCACACACACACCCACACCTCTGCTTGTTGAAGGGGCTGCCGAAGGTGATGTTGTCCTCCACGGTGGCGTTCAGCAGCCAGGACTTCTGGGTAGCGTAGGCCACAGAGTACCTGTTCTTACTGATGCATGGTGGGAAATAGAGGCAGAACAGAGATAAGGTGAGCTGAAGAGAGGAGACAAGCGTGGGGAAGACCAGCAGGTCTGGAGGGAGGCGGAGTATGGAGATGAACCACGGCAGGACAACAACAACAACAACAAACAACAACAGCAGCAGGGAGTCCAGTTAGAGCGTCATGTCAGGACTGGAGAACAGACGCAACATGGTTCTATAACATGGTTCTAAAACCAGGTTCTTTGTTCTGTTTGTGGCATTGTTCCCACAAATTATTTCCACTTGTGGACGCTATCTTAGCGAAGAGTGCTAACTGCTAAATCTGTCCTCTCTACAGACTCCCAGCACAACTACACAGACCATCCAACAAGCAAGACACACACAACAATAACCAGCATGAAGGAGGGATGGAGAGGAGAGAAGGAGGGGAGAGAAAGAGAGGGGAGGGGAGAGAAAGAGAGGGGAGGGGAGAGAAAGAGAGAGGAGGAGAGAGAAAGAGAGAGGAGGAGAGACAAGGATTGTGGCTGTGGACTGAAGAAAAAAACAAACCAAAACACTTTCAGTGTGACACCAATCATGATTACCATGACGACGGAGAGAGGGATGGAGAGGGGAAGAGGGAGAGAGGGATGGAGAGAGGAGGAGGGAGAGAGGGATGGATGGAGAGAAGAGTAGAAGGAAGAGGATGTTCAGGGAGCTGACAGGTAGTGATGTTAGGGGGTTAGGGGTCACGGCACCAGGTGACAGGAAGCAGACACCTGTACCTCCTGATGTCTTCAACAGGCTCCTCCCCCTCAGACCAGCTGGCAAAGTCACGGCAAGCAGTTAGTCAGCTCCCTTCCACACCCCCAGCCCTCTCAAGAGGGAGTGTGTGTGTGTGTGTGTGTGCGTGTGCTCCCAGGAGCATGTCCTGTGTCCAGTACGTGTGTAGAACGTGTGTACGTGTGTGTGGGCAGAATCAGGCTCACACTGGGTAGGAGTATTGTAATGCTGTTTATATTTATCACATTTATCTATGATTATCTTCCTTAAAAAGGTCCCTCTAGTATAAACCACCAATTTATGATTTGTTCTCACATACTGCAGTATATAATATACTGTAATGCTAATGTTCAGTGCAGTTTGAGAGTAGCTGTTCTTACAAAAGGTCTACAAATATCACATGTATAATACAGGAAGTAAACAGGAAGTTGTCACCAGACAGGAAGTACCTTATATTCCCCTCGTGGAGCATCTCACAATCAGGCAGTCTGATTTAGCAGAAGAAGATAACACACAGAGACAGAAAATAAACACACACGCACGCACGCACACACACACACACACACACAGGCACACAGACAAGTACAAGGCAGAGGTTAGTACAGGCCCGAGGGCCACATGTTCTCTCATCATGATGAAGGACACACACACACGAGTCTCACAGCACATGGGGGCTTCAGACTCACACTGGAATCTGTTCCAGTTTCAGAGGATTCACTGTGTCGTCCTGGGCATCCCTCCACCATCATGAGAGAAGAGAGCCTGTCTCTCAGGCAGATAACAGGCTATGTTTCATCGTTCATAGCAGAGTATGAATGGGCAGGAGTGGTTGCCAGGTTGGTGGAATTATACAGCAGGAGAAGCAGTGGTTGCCAGGTTTGTGCAGCAAACCCCTCCCCGAGCTCATTCCTAACAGGCCTCAACAGATGTAAGTTGTTGTGGTTTCTGATGACATCACACTGTCCATGATTAATGGTGCTGTTTAAATTCTAGTTCATGATTAAAAAGCTTTTAGAGGGAAACTTGGGTTGATGTCATAACTAAACCAAACAAACATGTTTAAGGGATTGGTTTCCCACAGATCTGGTTATCAGCTAGTGGCCAGCTGGAGCAGGAGGCTGCAACAAGAGTTAGCTGCATTAGCATTCTGCCTGCCTGGCTATCAACTTATCTGTCTCTGTTTGTCCAGGCCTCCTTTGAAATGCTAATCAGAGATCCATTCTCAGCTCTCATTGGCTGATGGACACAAGCTGCAGAATGGTGATTGGTTATGTGTTTGATGACCTAACAGAGTGATGAAAGCAGAAAAAGAGGTTGATTTACAGGGAGGCAGGTTAGGGAGAAGGGGATGAGAGAAAAATAAGAAACAGGCAGACAGACAGACAGACAGGCAGACAGACAGAAAGGCAGACAGACAGACAGACAGACAGACAGACATAGACAGACAGACAGGCAGGCAGGCAGGCAGGCAGGCAGACAGGAGAGGACACAGATCGGACAGGACATGAGACAGGATGGAGGACAGATCTCCTTCCTCTGATGAAGCCTTTGATTAGCATTGATGATGTCACTTCTTCCCCAGACATCCATAGCGGAGCACCTGCACCAACAAGTCCCTGAATCTCCCCTCCTAGGACCTGGTCATGCCTAGCCTGGTCATGTGACCTATGCCTGGTCATGTGACCTATGCCTGGTCATGTGACCTGGTCATGTGACCTACTTGCTCCAGAAGACCTTGCCACTGATGGTCTGCATCTCTCCCAGCATGGCGAGGAGCAGCGAGGACTTCCCACAACCCACCTGGCCCACCATCATGGTCAGCTGACCTGGGAACAGGAAGTAAGAGATTTAACAAGATACCAGGTGAAATGGAGGAGATAGCAGGTGATTTGTAAGAGATAGCAGGTGATATGTAAGAGATAGCAGGTGATTAAGCTGGTTACCTGTGGGGATACGTATGTTGATGTCAGACAGCGTGGAAAGGTTGCTTCCCCAGGTGAAGAATCCGTTGTTCACCTGTGGGTGGAGGTCACCATGACAACAGCAGTCAGGTGTCAGGAACAGTGGTCAATTCTATAAAAACATGGATCTATAAAACACTGTTAATGCTGATGACACTTAACAGAAAGTTAAATCAACTCTCTCCCTCCCTTTCTCCCCCCCTCTCTCTATTCCTCTCCCTCACTCTCTCTATTCCTCTCCCTCACTCTCTTTCTCCCCCCCTCTCTCTATTCCTCTCCCTCCCTCTCTTTCTCCCCCCTCTCTCTATTCCTCTCCCTCACTCTCTTTCTCCCTCACTCACTCTATTCCTCTCCCTCACTCCCTTTCTCCCCCCCTCTCTCTATTCCTCTCCCTCACTCTCTTTCTCTCTTTTATATGAATGTTTACATTCTTCTATTGTGTTTTATATCTTGTTGGATTTAAGTGTTTATTTAAGACAGTGATTTGTCATCTTCCCTCCTCTCTACATCCACCCCAGTCATCGTAGTCGATGTCAGATAGTGTTCAACCTGTCACAGGGTTAGGGTTAGACAGATGCAGCTGGAACTGTGAAAGGAGTGGGGGGGGGCTACGTTTTTAAGGGTAGGATGGGGTGGAACAACCTCTCTCCAGCCTCCCTCCAGCCCCCAGCCTCCCTCCAGCCCCCAGCCTCCCTCCAGCCCCCAGGCTCGCTCCAGCCCCCCAGGACCAATTAACAGAGCTGTGGTCAGGGATTCCCACAGGAAGTGACCACACAGGAAGTGAACCCCAAACACAGTAGAGGGGCTGAGAAAAGGTCGAGGCGTCTGTGGTCTCTGCTTTCTCGTGAGAATCTGGAGACGAGATGCTGACCGCCTCTACACACACACACACACACACACTGCTCCTCTCAGGATGGACACATACACACACGCCCCCTACACACACAATATCCAAGAGATAAAAACATGTGACATGAGGGTTATTCTGATACTTGAGTGTGATTGTGAGTGTGTCTGAGAAAGACTGTGTGTGTGTTGGACTGTGTGTGTGTGTGTGAAAGAAAGAGATAATGTACGTGCCTGTACATGTGTATGTGTGTGTATGTGTGTATGTGTGTATGTGTGTGTATGTGTGAGAATCACGTGTTCTCAGAGTCATCGACCGTGTGTTCGTCACCTCTGTGTGTATCAGCCTGTGTGTGTGCGTCAGAGTGAGAGGGTGGTATCAGGATTATGACGTGTTGGGGGCGTGAGAAAACGTGTGTGTGGACTGGTTGAAAGTGTTGCCGCGGCGACGACCCCTGACCTTGACAGCCACGTCCTCGGTCTCGTGGGGCCGCAGGGTGCGGCGAGAGGGGGGGGTCGTAGCCCTCCAGCTGGTACCTCAGGGGCTGTTTCCTGTTGATGGCCTTGGTCTGGGATGGGGAGGGGGTGTGGGGTAGAGGGGGTGGAGAGGTGGGGGGGGTGTGGGGGATGGGGGATGGTAGAGGAGGTGGGGATCAGTGTTGGGGGTAACGCGTTATGTAATATAACGCGTTACATAATATTATTACCTAAGTGAGTAATTAAGTAATATAACGCGTTAGTTTTTGACATTGAGTAATATTATTACAGTTACTTATTTAAGTAACTTGCGTAAATTGTCCAAGTTACAGCATGAATTCAACAAAGGACTATAATAGCCTTATAAATACAGATTGTTGCCTAATGGACACATCCTGAGCGCAGCTACAGTTTGATCCACGCTGCAGGAAAACACAACAGCAATCATGACCGCAGAACGTGTTACGTTTTCGGGGTGGAAATACTCACACTATTTCGCTTTCATTGAATATATAGGAAAAAACATTGAAATGAACTGCAAACTGCAACAAAATACTATCTACTGCCAAAAGCAGCACTTCAAACTTCAAAAAACACCTTGAAAGCGAAGCTTGGAAGCTAGCGAAGAATCCACTTTAAACCTTCAGAGATGGAGACATGTTTACACAAGTCGCTGCTAACATAGTATAAGTTATTCAAACAAATATTTTATTATTTATGATGAATTTGAATTTATGAATTTATATTCCTTTTTGATGTTTAAGATTGTTTGAAATAAACGTTCTTCTTTAAAGAAACACTATTTGCATCTGTAGCCTATGTTCTTGCCAATTCTTTACAAAGTCAAACTCGCTACTATTAAAAGTAATAGTAAAAGTAATATAATAAGTAATAATATTACTTTGTACAGAAAGTAATAAGTAACTTAATCACACTGCTCTTACTGAACAATAATAAGTAATAACGAATATATTACTTTTTTGAGTAAGTTCCCCCAACACTGGTGGGGATGGACAGTGGGATACAGAGATAAATAAAAGAGGTTTCAGGGAGCGATAAACATTACCCCTCTTCCATCTTCTACGACCCTGGAGGGAGGTCTGTCCTTAAGCCCCCTGCTCCCACACACACACGCATGCACACACACACGCACACACACACGCACACGCACACACACTGTGTTCCATCTGATAAGTCTTTCAGAAATAAACTTGTCTGAGAGAACAGCTGTGGACGTGCTGGACACTTTAGACTCTCTCCTCCCCTCACTCCCCCCCCCTCTCCTCTCCTCTCCTCTCCCCTCCCCTCTCCTCTCCTCTCCTCTCCTCTCTCACCTCTCCCCCTCCTCTCCTCCCCTCTCCCCTCTCCCCTCTCCCCTCTCCCCTCCCCTCTCCCCTCTC
>NC_090066.1:580884-599722 GCF_038355195.1 Osmerus mordax
TGGTCTGAGCGCGTGCTACCCCCTCCCCCCTCCCCAGACCTGGTCTGAGCGCGTGCTACCCCCCTCCCCAGACCTGGTCTGAGCGCGTGCTACCCCCCTCCCCCCTCCCCAGACCTGGTCTGAGCGCGTGCTGACAGTCTGGTTGGCCAGGTTGCTGACGATGCCTGAGATGCAGAGTGGCCCAGCGAAGCCCAGCAGGTCGGACAGGTAGCGGAAGGTGCTGCTGAGGAGGATAGGCCGGCCGAACGCCAGGTACATGGACCTCCACATGGAGGGGGCTCGCTCCGGCTCCTCCGCCCTCTGGGGGGGGGGGGGGGGGTTAAGAATGATCAACTTCCTCTCCATCCAAACACACTCCTCACGCTTTCATCATAGCCCACCCCCTCCTCCTCTCTGCTCCTTACCCCCTGCTCCTCTCTGCTCCTCACCCCCTCCTCCTCTCTGCTCCTCACCCCCTACTCCTCTCTGCTCCTCCCCCCTCCTCCTCTCTGCTCCTCCCCCCCCTCCTCCCCCCTCCTCCTCTCTGCTCCTCACCCCCTACTCCTCTCTGCTCCTCCCCCCGTCCTCCCCCCTCCTCCTCTCTGCTCCTCCCCCCTCCTCCTCTCTGCTCCTCCCCCCTCCTCACCCTCTGCTCCTCCCCCCCTCCTCACCCCCCCCTCCTCACCCCCTCCTCACCCTCTGCTCCTCGTACACGTCCTTCAGTCGAAGGTAGTTGGTGAGGGCCCTCATGGCGATGGGCAGCTTGCCGATCTTCTTCAGCTCGATGGGCCTGGTGTGAGCCCCCATCACCAGCTGGTTCATCCACCAGTAGGTGGCCTTGGACAGCAGGTTGACGAAGGGCTGCAGGAAGCGGACCCCCAGGTCCTGGAGGTCCTCTGGTGGCTTCACCTTCTGGGGGTTTGAGAAGAACACGTACTTCTGCACACACACACACACACGAGAGGATACACACACACACACATGGTTAGACACCGGTTAGACAAATGACTAAAGGACTAAATGTAGACACACAAACATGTTTAACAAACTGATCCCCACAGCTCCACACCTTTCCGAAGAAACACTCGACAACCTACTTCCTGTTTCCGCCACCGTATGGCCTTCGAACCAGGAAGTGCCGACTCACCCTGACCCTGATGACATTGACCTCCACAGCCATCAGCAGGCCATACAGGAGCACCAACAGCGCTGTGATGCAGAAGCGCAGGTGCTGGATGCTGATGCCCAGCTCTGCAAACTTCCACAGCTTAATGGACTTGGTGATGAAGGCCAGGACCCAGTAGATGAACAGGGCTGGGGAGGCAGGAGGGAGTGTCACTGGTAACAGATAGGATGTGTGTGTGTGTGTTAGCGTGTGTGTGTTAGCGTGTGTGTGTGTGTGTGTGTGTCTTACCCAGCAGTAGCTTGGGGAAGTTGGAGGTCTCTATGTTGTGGTAGTACACTAGAGAGGTTGTGGCCGCTATGAAGCCCATGAACGCAGGCATGAACAGGTGCAGGTGGTTAGTGCGCATCTCACTGACAGGAGACAGGAAAACACACAGAGATAAGACAAGTTATTTATTTACAGTTTACTTGTTATCTAAAATACATCATTATTATTATTATTATAATACCCACCCTAAATCCTCACAGTTCTTTACAAAGCGAGGAAGATGTTGTATTCATGGGTCATGTGTTGTACAGTGCTGATAATAAAATATGTCTTATTATTAATTAATCCTAATCATGTGTTCTTTAAGCAGGCACTTTGTTCCAAAGCGACATACAGGACAGAGAGGGAATTGAACCTGTGATCTCTTGATCTTACTTGTTGGACACGATGCCCTCGGCGATCTCGCACACGTGGATGAAGAGCAGGGAGAAGGTGAGGACCCAGCGCAGGTTGTGTCCAGGGAAGTGGAGCCACGTGTTGTGGTGGATCTGGACCTTGGAGCTCTGACTGCCCCAGCCTGGGACACAGCAGCCAGGCAGGTACAGGAGCACAGCAGGTACAGGAGCACAGCAGGTACAGGAGCACAGCAGGTACAGGAGCACAGCAGGTACAGGAGCACAGCAGGTACAGGAGCACAGCAGGTACAGGAGCACAGCAGGTACAGGAGCACAGCAGGTACAGGAGCACAGCAGGTAGAGGGGGGACACAACATCCACATCAGATACATGAGAAATAGGGTTGGGCAAAATGCACCGGGCAAAACCTCCAAACGATACCCAACCCTACTGAGAAACACAGCCCAACACTGTCTAATAATCTGCCTTTACCCCTGTGTGTGTGTGTGTGTGTGTGTGTGTGTGTGTGTGTGTGTGTGTGTGTGTGTGTGTGTGTGTGTGTGTGTGTGTGTGTGTGTGTGTGGACACAGACACATAAATGTAGGTTGTGATGCCATGGTAACCCATCTGAGTGTACCGATGAAGAGGATGGGGAAGGTGATGAAGAGGAGGAAGACATGAGGGACCAGGTTGAGGGCGTCGACGAAGCAGCCGTTGTTCAGCACGCCCTTCTCCACCCCGTAAGCACTTTTATTCACATCGTTACCACAGAAGGAGAGCGCCATGCCACACGATTGGTCCACGCAAGCCTAGGGGGAGGGGCATGGGGTGGGAAGGAGATATGTCAGTGGACAGAATCTTGTCAGTTTAAACCACTGGCCAGTCCTAGTGAGGCAAAAGATGACTACTGATTCAAGGGTTTGAGTGAAGAACAGACAAACAGGTAGGGAGGTAGAGAGACAGACAGACAGGTAGACAGACAGGTAGCCAGACAGAAAGGCAGGCCAGAAGCTTGGTGAAAGACAACATCTCCCTGTAAGTGTTGAGTTCTGCAGTTATTGACATTACAATGTCCAGGTGTCATTCCTAACAACCTGCAGTGATATTTAAGAGTGTCAGGTTGATGACCTGACTGATGACCTGACTGATGACCTGACTGATGACCTGACTGATGACCTGACTGATGACCTGACTGATGACCTGACTGATGACCTGACTGATGACCTGACTGTACAGCCAGTTTCTCACCTTTAGCCCCTGGGTGTTTGGTTGAACTACTGGCCACCATTGAATAATAACAGTCACAATCAAATCTAATTGTATTTGTAGGCTAAAGCCCTTTTAAAAGCAATGTCACAGAGGGCTTCAAATACGCCCGGAGAAATGGCCCTCAACCAACCTGAACTTAAAACAACAATGTGCTCATTTAGCAGATGCCTTTATCCTAACGGTACAGGGAGATTTGAACCTGCGGCCTGTACCTAGCTCAGTAAGCTAATCACCAGATGAATAAACTCCTGTCTGTCCCCTCATGTTTTCTGCTCGCTGCCAGTTGTTCCTGTTAACACACCTGTCATCCTTACGTTGCTGTAAACACTCTTTTGCCACCTCACGTCAGCATCAACTCAACACCTTTCTTATCGCTGTACGTTACCGTACACACAACTAAATGCAGAGTAAATGTGTCTGGTTTAGCTCGTGCTTCCAACGGCAGAAATATTCAAGAGATTATTTGTTATAAAAACAAACTAGTGAATAATCTCTCAAGTGTAAAACACGACATGCACTTTAAAAAATGTTTTATCCTAAACTCTGCTAAATCTATCAAACAAAATAGACAACTACAAAATACTGTCTCAATAAGTATGGTCAGTTCAGCGTTCTTTTAACACAGCGGGACTTTTAACGGCTTAGAAACCTTTGTCGCAAAGCGTCAAACGTACAAAACACCAGGCTGTTATTACGGCAAGGCTTAGAAAACGAGAAAGGGACATCTTACCACGAAATTAAAAAAAGTTCTTATTGGCGCTCGTTCATTCCGTTTGCCTGGTGTATATGCGCCAGTGTTCAGTGAGAGATGGTTATTTTTAGCCGTGGTGCATCAACTGCGCATACTGCACCCCCCTATCGGGTTTCCAAACTTGCCCAAGTCTGTCGCGGGGGTTGAACTTCCCTAACTCTGTGGAGCATGTGTTCCACCGGCAACACGAGCAAGGTGCACCCAACTATTTATTATGATAAACCCGTATCCAATAGTAGCCTACTAGCAGGCGTATTAGACAATGTCAGATTGTTTAAAGGGTGGTACGGTAGACCGTGATTGGCACGTGTTCCCTGTGTTGATATGATGACCCTCGGGGTCAGAACAATTGACCGCTCCCGGAGGCTTTGGTGTTGGGTCACCGGGGATGTAATCTACACAAACAATGTACACTTCATCCGGTAGTCTACTCCGTTAGGAACACAACGAGGATTAAGAGCGCTGTTACAGTGCTTAAAGCCTAAATTGCATTTGTCACCGAATACCTTCCCGAACGCCGATTTATACCAATGTTAAAGAACAAAAGACGCTCGCTTTGTCCTTTGATTTCACTAACTAGGTGAAACATCACATGACAGTAAGAAGGTGTGAATAGCATCGTCTTGGTAACATACCGGAGGCGGTTCTGTTCTTGTAGTCGTGACGCACGGGTTCCCTGGCCGGTTGTCAGTGTTTTGAATATGTCCTATCTCCGCTGAGGTACGTCTTCTCTCGTCCAGTCATTGATTCTCTCGGGTTGGTGTTGGTTGTATAGCGGACGGCGCCATGCGGATGCGCGTTCTCAGCAGCAGCAGTGGGATGTCGCACGGGGTGAAACGGTCGGCGTTCTGCAGAGAAATTACACATGACGGGATAGAATCAAGTACGAGAATGTAGGTCACCCGTAGAGCGATAGAGATATTTGTCAATATTTGCCAATATTTGTCTGTCTTTAAAGCTAGCGTTTATAAATGATTCATAAAGGTCGTTGTGTATTTGGTTGTGATGGAGGAATACATAAACAACAAAACCACGTGACTGCTGTGGTTTCCACGTCAGTCGTGTATGACAGTAAAGGTTAACTGGGGTCACAGACGCCGTTCAATATAGGTATGCTCGTGTTTTAATGCACAAGGTGCAAGTATGTATTCATGTGTGTGTGAATGTGTCATGATGGCTACTGTGTGCCCAATATTAACATAATATCTCTCTCCCCCCCTCCCCCCTATCTCTCTCTCCTCCTCCAGGTTGAAGAAGAGCAGTAAGCAGGGTCACCTGGTCCAGACCGTTGATCTCTTCAGAATCTCTTCTGATCAGGATGGTGAAGATCTTATAACATCCCATAATACCATATGGTCATATCTTATTCCCATAACAGCAGGGTGCTTGGTGATGAAGATCACTCACACTCACACATGAGAAGGGGGAGAAAGCTGAAATACAAGGGAGAGAGAGCGGGAGGCTGGGGGAATAAAAAAAAGGGATTACAGGGGATCCCAGATGTTTTTTCCTCAGAAAAGCTTTTATCTGGGATCTGAAAGATGGGTTGTGATGTGTTGATGTACAGTGGCCTGCTGTAACCGCTGAGCTGTACGTGTGCAGACTTCTGATCATGTGACAGTACAGTGTGTGCATGAGCAAGGGAGCTCAGGGCTACTCCAGTGCAACACACACACACCGAGTCCTTCCAAGTGTGGGTGATGGGTGCTGACAGAACCAGGTTTGTAGGCTGTAGAGCCCCTCCTCCAGCTCTGCCTCACCCTCCCCCAACCCTCTGCCCCTCCACCCTTCCCCAACCCTCTGCCCTTCCCCCAGCCATGCCCCGCCCCTCCAGCCATGCCCCGCCCCTCCAGCCATGCCCCGCCACTCCGCCCTGCACCTGGCCGTCCACCCTCCCCTCAGCCGGGCTCACAGAGGCCCAGCAAGGCCAGACTGAAGCCTGGGGCCGGGGTTGTAGCAGGCCCAGGCGGGGTGACCGCCAGGCGGGGTGACCACCGCCTGTGGGACAGCATGTGGGGGCGGAGGAGTGTCCAGGGAGCCAGCAGCATGAGAACTGGGCCAGGGGTGTGTGTGTGTCTGTGAGTGTAGCGCAGAGTGTGTGTGTGTTACAGTGTGTACGTTTGTGTTTGTTTTTCTGACAATGTGTGTGTGTGACAGCATGTGTGTGTGTGATAGCATGTGTGTGTGTGTGACACTGTGCAGAGGTTCACATCCCCCAGATCCTCCCAGGAAACAGTGAGAGGGGAACCCTGACCCATGACCTTGTGACACCCAGGAGGAAGTGGATTATGTGTGCCCAATCACAGAGTCCCACGGGGCCTGGACGAGGTGACGCGGGCGGGGGGGAGGGGGGGTTACGAGGTGACAGAGGGGGGAGGGATGATGAACAGAGTAGAAGGAAGGATGGAGGGTTTAGAGGAGGGATGATGAAGAGGGGTAGAGGTCAGAGAGAGCTCTTTGAGAACGTTCCAGATTCCCAGCGCCTGAAGATCGTGCTGGGAACAGCTGGTCAACACGTATACATGTGATGAGTGCGTCATCCACAACACGCAGGACATGTGAAAGGTCTCTTTTACATCTATCCTATCTCTCTTCCTTCCTCTCCCCTATCTGTCTTTAATCTCTCTCTCTTTTCTCCTCTTTCTCCATCTTTACTAAGTCAAACAGCTCATCATGTCACTGATGATCAGGTGCCATCTCAGTCTCCCAGCCAATCACGTTCCAGGTGCCATCTCAGTTTCTGAGGACATAGAGGGATTGGACTCAGTCCTGGGGGAGCTCAGCCATTGGTCTATCTCCCGATGACATAATCAGCCCCAGGAACCACTTATTCCCCATCACGAATGTTCCTGGCGATGGTTGCCGTGACGAGGGGTTGGGGGCACCCTGGGGTAGAGGAATCCTGTGGTTCTCAGCGTGAGAACATAGAGCAGAACCGGGGGGGGGAACCTTTAGGCTGTGGCGCCGCAGAACAGGAAGTGGGAACCAGCTGTAGATCCACTCCTCCGCAGGGACGAGAGACAGGGAGGTACACAGGCTGGTGGACACACACACACACATATATACACTCACATATATATACACACAAGGTACAGGTGCCCTCATCATAAACACTCAGAGCTGACACACCCTCTCTACACACCTCTCACTAGAACACGTGTGTGTGTGTGAGATTTTAGAGAGAATGTGCCTTTATTATGTCTCCTGACCTCAGTCAAACAGTAACACTGGGTGACATTGAGACAAATTGAAGGCAGGTATCCATAGCAACCATACGTGTTTGCCGGCGTGAATCTGGTTCATATGTCAGGTTCAGGTTCATGTATGGTTTACATAGCTTGCGGTGGATTAGACAACGTTTAATACAAAGTCGTTTATACAGTATTGGAGTACAAACGGTGGTCTAGTCCAGGGTATAGGGACTGAGTACACCCATGTCTAAGCAACTAGGCTACTTACATAATTTCAACCAAATATAGGCCTATGTGCAGTATTTCTTCAGTTTCCGCCGCAGCACCGGGGTGTATTTTCAGGGGTTATCTTACACTGCCATCTGCTGGTTGGTTGTGGTACACTGTGTCCATAGTTTTGATTTGGTCGGCACTTCCTCACAAAACCGCCCTAAACAATTTAGTAATATTTCCTCCGCATCACAACCGATCGCAAAACCATTTGGCTGATCAACTCCTAAAGTATTTGAGAACACAGACAGCGCTTCGGGAAAGTTCTAGGCTACGCCTATGGAAGTCAATCAGTAACATGCTGTACATAACGAGTGGATGTCGGTAGGGGGCGCCCAACAGCTTTACGAAAAGTAAACTACGTATTCCAGATTTTTGGGTTAAAATATGTAAGCCTATATATTATTTAAAAGAACTAATCACCAAAACCTGTAGTTTCTAACCCCAAGACATAGCCTACAAGTAGAGCATGTACCGTCCAGCAGAACATCAAGGATCAGAGGTGCAGTGTTCTAACAGTATCACACAAACAAACCTTTTTACATTTACACATTTACATTTAGTCATTTAGCAGACGCTCTTATCCAGAGCGACTTACAGTAAGTACAGGGACATTCCCCCGAGACAAGTAGGGTGAAGTGCCTTGCCCAAGGACACAACGTCAGTTGGCATGACCAGGAATCGAACTGACAACCTTCGGATTACTAGCCCGATTCCCTCACCTCAGCCTGACTCCTTTTTGACTCCTTTTTGCCATATCACATTTTGCCATATCACATTACCTTCCAAGCACTGTGTAGCATATTAGCTTTAATATAAAGCTGGAGTGTGTTTGATGAAGTCCGTTCAGCATACTCAATTCAATAAAATGGCCACAAGATGAAAAACGTAATTTTTCATGACAGGAAGGTTATCTGAAAGACTGATTAAACATTCATAAACTTTATATTGGATTGTTCTGCTTCACAGAGCCTGTTATTAGGTGTCAACCAGCCACAAACGCAGTAATGAAGTGAGTGTAATTCCAGGGCATTGTGATTTCAAGGATTAAGGAAATTAGTTCCGTTTTAATCATTGTGGCACACAGATACTGCAGCTAATGGGAGCGCAGCATTGTGCGGCTTTCCTAACTCCACGCTCTGCCGCACAATTAATTCACCTGAACATAATTACATTACGCAGCTAATAGGCAGCTTCTTTAGATCAGATAGCTGCTCTCCGGAGGCTGTCTGACAAAGCAAGCCGTCAGAAAGGTCGTTTTATCCACGGAAGCAACTCCAGGTGATTCTGGAGTTTCTTCAGGGATTACGTTATTACGTGATTGAACTCCGTGAGCTCCACGTTCAGAACATTCACGTGCAGTGTGTGTGGATCTGCACAGTTTGACGTGCTCAACATGTTTGTGTCACACAAAGGCCCGTTAAGCATCCGTACGCACTCTTCTGAGTTCGGATTAAGGACGAACATATATGACCGCGGGTCTTTTTTAAGAGAATAATTCAAACAATATCTCCATTGAAACGTTTTTAGTGCAGGACTAGGGTTAATCCATGTCTGAGAAACTGGGCCTTAGTGAATTTAGGAACGTAATTGAAACACACTGATCGCTTTGTGTTGTTTTGACGTGTCGAGGTTGCTGGTTCTGTGATAGACGATGAGGATGTCAGCGCTGGGAAAACCAGACATGCGAGAGGATGATTTAATAACTGCCTAAATGTTCAGCCTCAGCGGCTGGGATAAAGATATCGTTACTCTGTGCTAAATGTCTCTTCTCTTGGTTCAGGTGACTCTGCAGCAGGACTCACACAGACATCTTGTTACTTGATCGAATATCTTGTGTTTATTAGAACAGGTTGTCTTTGTGTGTGTGTGTGAGTGTTACTTGATGTCAGCTTTCCCTAGATAGAGATGACTAGATTCACCCTAGGTAAAGGTGACCCTAGATAGAGGTGACCCTAGATAGAGGTGACCCTAGATAGAGGTGGCCCTAGATAAAGATGATCCTAGATAGAGGTGACCCTAGATAAAGGTGACCCTAGATAGAGGTGACCCTAGATAAAGGTGACCCTAGATAGAGGTGACCCTGGATAAAGGTGACCCTAGATAGAGGTGATCCTAGATAGAGGTGACCCTAGATAAAGGTGATCCTAGATAGGTTGGGCTGACAGACTAGGGGGTGACAGATGGTATGACCATGACCTTGGCTCTGGCATGGTCTGGCACGGCCACTCAAACACACACACATCGCCCCTCTCTGACACACACACTCACTCTCATACCTCACAGGGTTGTGAGTTTTAAGGAGTGCAATACGTCACGGTGACAGCTGCCAGCGGTTGGCATGGTGACTCAGTAACTGAGCGATGCGATTCTAATCAGTTTCAGAGCTGAATATTAATATTGGTCCGTTCCGCTTCACACTGCTCTTCATCTCTCTGATTGGGATTTCTAGTTCAGGGTCTCCAACATGCATCAACATCGTATGGAGGAAAAGAAAACGTTAGATAAACAGGATGAAGCTCATGAACAATCGTTGTATAATGTGCATGTTTTATATGTTTGATATTTTTGTATTATTGTTTAGATCATATTGAACCATTCTTCCATCCTTTCAGTCCCTTGTAATCCATGTAATCCATGGTCCAGCTAGATTAACAACAAACATATTGTCCTGGAAATGGGGAGTTATTGAGAGTTGGATAAGAACAGAGAGAGATGGGGAGTGTGAAAGGGGAGAGGAGAGAGTTCCCATTGGTTAGGGGTCAACATCAGTATTTCAGTAATGAGCCAGATGGGTGTGTGTGTGTTCAGGGTGAATGTGTGTTATGGTGTGTGTGTGTTCACCTCACCGCCTCTAATCTGCCATGCAGCCTCTAAACTGCCATCTTTACAGCCTCTAATCCATTCTTCCTAACCTCACAGCCTCTAATTTGCTCCTCACCTCCTCACTTTACAGCCTCTAAACTGTCAACCTCACAGCCTCTAATCTGCTCCTCCTCACCTCACAGCCTCTAAACTGTCAGCCTCAGAGCCTCTAATCTGCTCCTCTTCACCTCAGTCTCTAATATGTTAGCCTCACAGCCTCTAAACTGCTCCCCTTCTCCTTTGATCTGCTTCCCCTCTCAGCCTATAATCCTGCTGGACTCACCTCAAAACCTCTAAAGATAATTTCTTTCTTCCCCCCATTCTAACAGGTTATTTCCCTCCACTCTCTCTCTCTCTCTCTCTCTACAGAGTTCATGTTTTGACCTTGACACAGCACTCTGAACTCTTCAATTTATACTGAGTTGCTCTCATCAACCCAGACCCATAATTTACTGTAGCCATTATGTTTTTAATGCTAATACAACTCAAATCAGATAAATGATCAGAAACATGGCAGAACTTTTTCCTTCCCTCATTAAAACGTCCCCAAGCATTAAAATGATCTATAGTGTTTTGTTAAGTAGTCTTGATAAAGCATTTGGCAGACTGCTAGCCTGTAGTATTCATCCAGAAGATTTACGAAATCAGAAAGGGGGCCACCGAGCTGTGCCAAGGATTATGTTTCAAACATTATTGGAACAATGGTCACTATTGTACCATAAGCGTCGAGTTAACCCTAGAGGCGACGGCACGGTCACGCACGCTTCGATTAGCCTCTTTCTTCCTCGAAAACTGTCTCGCCGATTTAACTGACCGTCTCCGAGTCAAGGGGTACGATTCTCACTCTACAGTTTCCTTGTCATAAATATACAACAGATATGTGGTGAGGTCAGGTTCGGCCAATTTTACTTTCGTATTCAAACGCATATGGGCGCAAAACTATTGGCTGCTTTTAATTTAAACTTTAAACAAAGACGGTTTCTGGCTGCAGGTGAATTCCGGATTCTTCCGCTTGAGGGGAAGAGAGGGCTAGCAGCTAATATTTCCGCTGTGGTTTTCGGGATAGTTTAGTGAGAGTCCCTTGGTGTTGTGAGTGTAAACGGATCCGTACAGGCTTGGTCTTTTGTATAGAGAGGGCGCGGGGAGCGGAGGGAGGAGGGAGAGTAGTCACTCCATCTCGTTTTTTTGTTGAAGACTGGATCGCGCCGTTTACAGTCCAGCGTGGATCAACTCTGTCGTTCCGGAGTTCAACACAGCACACACGTCGGACCGGGGTGGCGTTTATTAAAGCACGCACCTGAACCCAGCCTGTGTAATTTGGCGTGTCTGGGAGTTGATAAGGAACTTGCCGTCCGCCGTAGTAATATAGTTCTAACTTCCCTACAGCGAGCAGGAAACCGCAGACAGGATTTTCTATCTCACAATTTCGTTGTTTCTGGAATGTTGTCGCTAGCCGCCCTCGCTGACTGGGGAGAGATGTGAACTTTTTTTTACGGACGCTGAGTAAGACGAGATTTCTTTTCTGGGTGAAATAGAAGACGACCAGAAATAACATCTGGACGGCGAGCGAGTGCGTGTGTCGTTGGCTGAAATCGAGGTAAGAAACAATGACCGAGTTTTTTGTTAGTTTTTTAAAGCAGTCCTTTTCTTTGTGGTTGCTATATGGGTTTAAACTTCATACTGCCAAGGAACGTAGGACGGAGAGAGTAGTAACCTAGAACAAAGTTGAGCATTTGGTAACTCAATTAGGCTACTACAGCCAACATTCCGAAAATACAGTCTGTGAACACACTACATATTAGGCTACATTTCACAGCATATGTGAGAGAGAGCAATGTTGCCAAAAAACAAACAGAAAGCGCGTGAGTTTCGTGTTAATCATCAAAAGGAATCAAGGAGCGGAGTTGATCCTGCGGGTTCGGTCATGCGGATCTGATCATGTTCCTGATTGGGCATCGCTCATAGAAGGAGGAGGGTGAGGGGGTAAAGTACGGAACCGGGAGTCTATTTACTCTTGTCAAATGATACTACCTAGCGTTAACGTGTTGGGCTCAGCAACGTGTTCAGTCTACGTGATACGAGGATACATCGTAAGTCCACGAGGACTGACCTGATGCCCGCTTTTAAATGAGCTCGTGGGTGAGGGGCGGCAGGGTGAACTGACGGGACGCCACTACCTCAAACTAGTCAGCCTGGCTGGTGAGGGGCGGCAGGGTGAACTGACGGGACGCCACTACCTCAAACTAGTCAGCCTGGCTGAACGACTCATCCCAGTTTTATAACCAGGCGCGAACAACGCTAATACTCATGCAACATGGCCACAACTTCCTGTTAGATTATTGTGTTAGATTTGTTGTGACCAGTAACTCCAGTATCACCCTCCGTTTTGCTTCAGTGCTGATGAGCCGGTTCTGTGTGAGCCAGAAGGATTGATCAGTCATTATATGGACAATTTGACCAGTGTGTGCCATTGATCTGACTGTCAGGAAGAAGTTTCAGGGTGAGACACTGAGCTGCTGTTTGTAAGGATCTGCAGATCAGAGTCTGATAGACGTCTACCATCTCTTCACTTTTCAAATCTTCCTCCTCACCAGTGGCGATTTTAGACCCTTTTTAGGGGTGCTCAAGCATGCTGATGCTGGTAGTTCATGAAGAAAGGGACATCCTTAGGTTTTTCATTCATTCAATATTTTGCATAATAATAAATAAATGTATTAATTGTTATCCAGTGAAATTAGGGATTTATTAGCAAGGGGGTTCAACACTTTTGCAAGGCACTATGTTCATGTCACATTCTCATTGGGGGCTGAGCACCCCTAAAGGTCTCATCCTAGAATCGCCCCTGCTCCTCACTGCTCCAACAAGGCAGTTCGCCTCCCCCCCCTCTGTCTGTCTGTCTGTCTCTCTCTCTCTCTCTCTCTCTCTCCACTCTACTGATCCAAAACAGGAAGGACCTCCCCATACAGGGTCAAAGGTTGAGGGGGCAGAAACAGAGTGAGTGCTCTCTTCCTCACTCCCCTCCACCCTCCTCCTCTCCCCCCTGCCTCTCTCCATCTCCCTCCACCCTCCTCCTCTCCCCCTGCCTCTCTCCATCTCCCTCCACCCTCCTCCTCTCCCCCTGCCTCTCTCCATCTCCCTCCACCCTCTCCTCTCCCCTCCCTGCTCTCTCCCTCCTCCTCTCTCCCTCTCCCTCCACCCTCCACCCTCCTCCTCTCCCCTCCTCCTCTCTCCCTCCACCCTCCTCCTCTCCCCCTGCCTCTCTCCCTCCACCCTCCTCCTCTCTCCCTCCACCCTCCTCCTCTCCCCTGCCTCTCTTCCTCTCTCCCTCTCTCTACCCTCCTCCCTCCTCCTCTCTTCCTCCACCCTCCTCCTCTCTCCCTCCTCTGTCCCTCTCTCCCTCCACCCTCCTCCTCTCTCCCTCCACCCTCCTCCTCTCCCCCTGCCTCTCTCCCTCATCCCCTCTCTCCCTCCTCCTTCTCCAGCTCTCCCCCTGCCCTTCAGCAGTCAGGCTTGTGTTTGTTAGTGTTCCATTCTTCCATGAAGAACTCAGAGACGCAAACACTGACCTTATTCATGTGTGTGTTCTGTCCCCCCGGTCCCTGGAACAGGACTGTTACTGGACATGTCTTGTTTGAGTGTACTTCTCTCGCGCACTCTCTCACTCACTCACTCACTCTCTGTCTCTGTCGCTCTCTCTATCACCACAATTGGATTATCAGTCAAGTAACACAACATAGGAGGGCAAGCTTTCAGAGTTAGTGTGTGTACTTGAGCACATGGTTGTGTTTGTATTGTGTGTGTGTGTGTGATCCTGGCCCCTCAAACAGGACCATCTGTTCTAGGGACACCCACACAGACCTATCAGAATGAATCAGAATGGGATTTATTCGCCATGAAAGTTTGCACAGACAAGGAATTTGCTTTGGCAGGAAGGTGCATACAATAAACATATACCTAAAATTTAAATATGTGGACTATCTATACTAAGGGTACATAAACTAGCAGTACTAAGTGGGATCAACAGACAGCCTGTTGCTAGTCCCAGAACCCTCCAATGGGACGGGCGTTAGAGTAACAGGAAGTAGAGCTTGTTGGTGTCTGGTTTGTGTGTGTATGGCTGATGTATTGTCTTGTGATTCTACAGTTACTACTGTTCAGCCTGGGGGGGGGGGGGGGGGGGGGGGGGGCAGTTTTACACAGTTAACACCATCACCCCCCATCTACCTTTCACATCAGCATCATGATGATGAACATTTACCCTCCACCATTTCTCACACACACACACACACACAGTGGTTAGGCAGCATAATGGAGCCTGCCACAGACTTAATACAGGCCACGCCAGTCAGGATAATGAGGGAGGGGGGAGAGATGGAGGGAGGAGGGGGGGAGAGATGGAAGGAGGAGGGGGGAGAGATGGAGGGAGGAGGGGGGAGAGATGGAGGGAGGAGGGAGGAGAGATGGAGGGAGGAGGGGGGAGAGATGGAGGGAGGAGAGATGGAGGGAGAGGGAAACACAAATACTTCATTTTCATTAATAATTTGTAAATCTCATTGTGATATAATTGATTGCTTTCTAAAATCATTCCTATTCAATGCCATTGGATTGAGCCCAGTGTAGTCAGGACTGTGCAGAGAGAGGGGGGAGGGGTCCGGTGGGGAACAGGGAAGGTACACTTGAGCTTTGTCCTCAGAGAGAGAGGTTACAGCCTGTTGGTGTGTGATTACACACACACACACACACACACAGATCACAGCAGCTTGTTTGCTTGTCGGCCTCTGAGTGTTTGTGCTTCTGTGTCCGAAGGTTGTGTTTGCTGTGGAAACAAGACAGAGTGTGAGTGTGTGTGTGTGAGCACTTTGGAAGGTCTCTTCTACTCACTTTCATTTTTCATTTCCCGTAAACCCCTGTTACAATCCTGTGCCCCCCCGCACACACGCCGGGCAGAGACAGGAGGGAAGAGGGACTCAGTGACTCAGTTCAACACTCCTTCAGCAAGGAGCACGCTCACCATGACGTGGACCAGGAGGGAGGGAGGGGGTGACCTGGACCAGGAGGGGAGGGAGGGAGGGGGTGACCTGGACCAGGAGGGGAGGGAGGGGGTGACCTGGACCAGGATGGGAGGGAGGGAGGGGGTGACCTGGACCAGGAGGGGAGGGAGGGGGTGACCTGGACCAGGAGGGAGGGGAGGGGAGGGGGTGACCTGGACCAGGAGGGAGGGGAGGGAGGGAGGGGGGTGACCTGGACCAGGAGGGGAGGGAGGGAGGGGGTGACCTGGACCAGGAGGGGAGGGAGGAGGGGGTGACCTGGACCAGGAGAGGAGAGAGGGAGGGGGTGACCTGGACCAGGAGGGAGGGGAGGGAGGGGGTGACCTGGACCAGGAGGGAGGGGAGGGAGGGGGAGTTGCATTTAGTTTGCCTATGGGTGTTACTGTATGTGTGCTGTGCTTGTTTGCGGCTGTGTTTCTGTGCATGTGTGTCCATATGTGTCTCTTCATTTCCTGTGTTGGCCTGCTGTATATTCCACTCTGCATGACATTGGCCCTGTGCTGCCTCCCTCTCTCCCTCCCATCCCTCCCTCCCTCCCTCCCTCCCTTGGCCTTCTCTACTCTACCCTAACACAACAATATTCCCAGAACCCAGAGAGGGAGGAGGGCAAAAGTGAAAGAGGGGGAGGGAGGAGGATGGAGGAGGAGGGGGAGAGGGGGAGGGGAGGGAGGGAGGGAGGGGGAGGAGGAGGAGGAGGAGGAGGAGAAGGGGGGGGGGGGAGGAGGAGGAGGAGGAGGAGGGGAGGGAGGGGAGAGAGGGAGGAGGAGGAGGGGGGGGGGAGGGAGAGGAGGGAGGAGAGAGGAGGGGGAGGGGAGAGAGGGCGGGAGGAGGGGAGAGAGAGGGAGGGGGGGAGAGACTGAGAGGATGCAGATTCAGATCACTGCTTTTAAACAAAACCAAATGTCACGCCACTTCTGCCAGTCAGCATAATGACCTCACACACTCCACACTCCATGTTCCATTTCACCGCTCTTTCATTTTAGAAAGACTGCTGTGTTTGAACTTCATAAACTCAACATAATTTTAATGTAATCCTGAGCGGATAGGCCCACACACCTACACGCACAAACACATATGTTAGCTGCTAGCTCTCATTAGCTGTTGTTAGTGGCTAGCTGCTAGCTATCACCTAGGTCCACATCATGAACACTCCTGGTGTTAACTTCACACTTTGCTGTGTTGGAGCTAATAGCAGCTAGCAGCTAACAATTCATTGACATCTAAGTGTTGCTAGACAGCAAATTTCAAATAGTTAATTTAACACCATGAGTGTAGCTATCATTAGCTGTTAGCGAGATGTTAGCTGCTAGTTGTTGTTAGCTGCTAGCTGTTCCCAAGCTGTTGTTGAATTGTTAGTTATTTTGCTGCTAGCTGCTTGTTAATGGCTGTGAGTCAGTAGACATGCTGGATATGTGCTCTGTCCTGTTCAACTGATGCTGTTTACCATCTTGTCACATGTTCAGCCATGATGGTACACAATCAGCTGGAGTGTGTGTGTGTGTGTGTGTGTGCGCACGCCTGGCCTCCTGTGTCTAATAGCACTGCATGTGTCTGGAATGTGAGTTCTTTTATGCTGATTTCAGTTTCTCCTTCTTCCTGTGTGTGTGTGTTTGCCGGACTCCCAGTTGTAAATTCCTATCTCCATTCTGTGGTCAATTAGTCATCTGGACTTGGTTTATTTACATTGTAATGGAAACTCCCGTAGTCTGTTCCCAAATGCTCTCATTTCCTTCTGCTCTCTTCCTCCTCCCTCTCTCTCCTCCCCCTCCTCCCTCTCTCCTCCCCCTCCTCCCTCTGTCCCTCCCCCCTCCTCCCCTCTCCCTCTCCCCTTCTCTCTCAGTCTGACGTTTTAAGACACGTCCCATCCAGGAAGCAGATCAGTGTTGAAGGGAGCCATGTCTCTTTCTCTCCTTTTTTCTCACTTTCTATCTCTATCTATATAATTATACCTATTATTATATCTAATTATATATCCATTTCTCTCATTCTCTATACATCTATGTATAGCTCTACATATCTCTATATAATTATAGCTCTAATTATATCCCTAATTGCATATCTAATGATATCTCCATTTCTTTCTCTCTAGCTCTCAAATTTGAACAGAAGCTCAACTTGCCCTCTGGCATGACTACATAAATGTGTGTGTGCTTGTGGTTGTTTTTGTGTTATTAATTTTGGTCTCAGTAATATCCTGCCTCTGTTGTTTATCCAAGGAATGTACATCCCCAGGAATTGTATAACCACACACACACACACACACACACACAGTGTCCCCCATCAGTGTGGACAGATAGTGACCTGTGGTTCAGCTCTACAGGAGCACATTCCTCTGATGGAGACTTTAAACAATCCCTCCCTCTCCCTGATATCTCTCTCCCTGATCTCTCTCTCTCCCTGATCTCTCTCTCTCTCCCTGCGTCTCTCTCTACACCCTCTCTCTCCCTGATTTCTCTCTCTACACCCTCTCTCTCCCCTGATATCTCTCTCTCTACACCCTCTCTCCCTGATCTCTCTCTCTCTCTCTCTATTACCCTCTCTCCCTGATCTCTCTCTCTCTCTACACCCTCTCTCTCCCTGATCTCTCTCTCTCTCTATACCCTCTCTCTCCCTGATTTCTCTCTCCTTACACCCTCTCTCTCCCTGATTTCTCTCTCTCTCTACACCCTCTCTCTCCCTGCATCCTCTCTCTCTACACCCTGCATCTCTCTCTCTCTACAACCCTCTCTCTTTCTGCATCTCTCTCTCTCTCCTGGCTGGTCCGTGTGTGTGATAACCACTCCATAAACAGTGATAGATTTATAAATATCCCCTTATCGTTCACCTGACAACAGCCTGCAACGAGCTGGCCTATTATGGGATGTCCTGGAGATTAGGAGGTCTGGTTTCCAATGGCAACAGGGTACAAGGTGCGAGTTTATACATTTTTATTTTTACAAAGTTAGTGTTTGGCTTCAATTGAACCTTGTCTTTCTTTCTCTCTCTCTCACACACACACACACAGGGAGGGGGAGAATGTGGTGTGTGAGGCAGCCTGACATGTTATTATTTGCTGCACAGCAGCTCTGTCAAACATCCATTGAACACATTGTCCTTCCTCTCCTCCCTCCATCCCTCTCTGTTCCTCTCTCTCTCTCTCTCTCTCCCCCTGTCTCTGTCTCTCTCTGTCTCTCTCTGTCTCTCTCTGTCTCTCTCTCTCTCCCCCTGTCTCTCTCTGTCTTTCTCTCTCTCTCTGTCTCTCTCTCTCCGTCTCTCTCTCTCTCTCTCCCCCTGTCTCTCTCCGTGTCTCTCTCCGTGTCTCATGCCATGTGATCTGAGTAGATAAGACTCAAGGCTGTACTGGAGTCTGTGTTTGTCATGCAGCCATGTTGCAGCCATGTTGCAGCCATGTTGCAGCCATGTTGCAGCCATGTTGCAGCCATGTTGCAGCCATGTTGCAGCCATGTTGCAGCCATGTTGTATTGAAGAACAGAGACAGCAGAACATCACACAGGCTGATTACCCAGATGGTGTGATGGCTTGTTGTTACGAGGAACACACAGCTGCTGCTGCTGATGAGTTGGTGTAATTAACCTGGGTGTCTCTAAGATGGCAGCCATGACAGTCAGATGACTGATCGACCCTCTGTGTGTGTGCGCGTGCGTGTGTCCATATCCCCTCTTACAGGGGGTCACAGA